>NC_133522.1:35365000-35665000 GCF_049354715.1 Callithrix jacchus | reverse complement strand
TTGCATTAGTTAGGTCTCTGCTGGACAAAAATGTCTAAGTTCACATGTAATTTCATAGTCTTGACCTTAGACAATAGAAAATAGTAAAACAAACAAAAGTACAATCCTCTAGAGGATTAAATCATCCTTGGGTGGACCTGTTAGGCAATTATCCCATGTGACTTTGAAATGACACATAGTCATTTTTCTTTTATTTCCAAGTTCTAGATAATTTTCTCAGCAGTCCCCTATTGCCTCATAAATAATCTCCAAAGATTATTCATATTACAAGACTGACATCATTGTGTTTAGACCTGATTAATTTACATGGGGGCAGTACAAGACGTGCATTGACCATGGAAGCCTCCAGGTATGGACAGCAAATTCAGAGCTGTTGTTTTAAGCCACTACAAAGGACAGAAAATTAGCTTCTGTAAGAAAATTTCAAAAGGAATGTATCATTGCATTTTCAGAATCCTTTCTCCAGATTTTTTTTTCTCTTACTCGTTCTTTTATTCCAAGGTATATTCGTTTCTTATTGTTGTCCAGTTGAAATACCGCAGGCATTGTTGTTTAAAGCAACACAATTTTATTCTCCTACTGCTTTGGAGGTCAGAACTCTAACACAAGTTTCATTGAGCCAAAGTCAAGATGGTAGTAAGGCTGATTCCTTCTGTAGGCTGTAGAGGGAAATCAGTTTCCTTGCCTTTCCCAAGGTCGAGGGATTCCTGTAATCTTTGGCTTGTAGACCCTTTCCTTCATCCTCAAAGCCAGAAATGTAGCATCTTTCAATTTTTCAGTGTCTTTCTCTGTGTCTTCTGTTTCTGCTATCACATCACCTCCTGTCTGTCTGACCCCTCCTGGGTCCCTCTTATAAGGACCCTGTGATTACAGTAGACCCACCCAGATTATCTGGGATGATCTCCCCACTTTAAGATCCTTAACTTGATCCCATCTGTGTAGCTTCTGTTGCTACCTTCTAGGTCCCAGGAATTAGGACACAGACAATAGGGAAAAGGTGACATTTATTTACCGTACCACACAAAGGTAAGAAACTCAATTCAAGAAATGCATCTGTACCATATACCTATAGTACCTAGACATTTTGATGAATGTTTCTGAGTGCCCAACATCTGATAGATTTCCTGGCCTACTAGAAAATTATCTTCCTTTTCACCTGTAAGTCTCTGATCAAATAAATCATAGAACAAATAATAGACCAGTTTGCAGAGAGATCATGGTTCCACATTTGAAGTACAGCAGTTTTTCTTTAATGGTGGGTTTGCAATACCTGATTAAATAAAATCTATATTATTTGTAATATACCAGATACAATCCTGGTATATTGGTCAGGATTCTCCAGAAAAACAGAACCAACAGGAGAGAGAGAGAGAGAGAGACAGAAAAAGAGAGAGAGCATATGATTTATTTTGAGGAATTGGTTCATTCAATTATGGTGACTGAGAAGTCCTACAACGGGCCATCTGCAAACTGAGACCCAGAGAAACAGATGGTATAATTCAGTCTGAGTCCAAAGATCTAAGAACCAGGGGAGCTGACGGTATAACTCCCAGTGCGAGGGCAGGAGAAGATGAGGTGATATGAGATGATCTAGTTCAACAATAAAGCAGAAAAAAGGAAGCAAATTCCTCTTTCCTTCACCTTTTGTTCTTCTCAGACCCTCAAAATTGGATGATGCCCAGCCACACTGGAGAGGACAGTCTTCTTTACTGGGTTCCCCAATTCAAATGCTCATCTCATCTGCAAACACTCTCACTGACACACCCAGAAACAATGTTTAATGTGGGCCCCTGTGGCCCCGTCAAATTGACACATAAGATGAACCATCACACCTGGTGTGACCTTATTTACACAGCCAATTTGTTCAACTATAGCCCGGTTATTAAAAAAAGGATAGATCTGCACTGATTTTATGCAAATAACCACATTGCCATAAAAGCTAGTAAGTCGTCTCTGAATTCTGAGGGATCAGGGAGAAGAAGTGCCATGTAAAGAATGTGTCATTTATAGGTTACCAAATAGAGGTCAGGAAGAGAACGGATCTTTTTATTTCCTCAATGACATATGTAAAACCGTATCGGCAATATTAAAGCCAAATAACCACAAGTAGATTCCCATCAGCAGTTCACGTAATCCTACTTGTCTTATAACTAGTGGATGTTGGATCAACACTTGGTTTTCAAAGGTCTTCTGCTCCTGGACTATTAAAAAAGAGTCCTGAAAATCCCGATTCCATCCTCTGGTAGAATTAGTCATCTAAGTTACATTTTAATATCCGAAGCCTATACCAATGACTATTTAAAGTGCCAACAGGTAAGAATAGTTTTTGGCACCATGTTTCCATGAGGCTCTGAAGCTGCTATTTTCAGGCAAAGGCTATTTCTAGACTGTAGTTTATAGCAACACCTTCAGAAAAACATGAGAGTAAAGCAGAAACCGCTTGTTGATGGTAGGAATGAAAGTCTGTATGAGACGATTACATAGAAGGAAAGTGATAATGTGTCTTCTTGTTAAAAGCAGGCTAAATATTCCATTTTAAAAGAGAGAAAATAAAACTCTATTTATATATTAATGTAGTACTTGGAAAAAAAAGATTCACAAAACTTAAAATACATATCTTATTAATAAACCAATTAAGGTTAGGTAAACTTTGCCAAAATTTTAACACATTTCTTTGTTTTTATTCAGATTTATTATGTGCATATATTATACTCCAAGGTAAATAAAATTCTGTTTCCTCCAACCTTCTATACTATACATACTCATGCGTTTCCATTCACTATACTGTTTCATAATTTGGAACATATTTTCTTTTCACCATGTAAACAAATATACACCCTATTACCTTATATACATAAGTTTGCATAAAACAACCCCCTAAAGACACGTACATTCTTTGAACATTATCTTCGAAGTGGCAAAAACAAAATGTTCATTAACCTAACTCAAAGTTACAGCCTCTCTGTAACATATAGAAATAATATGATGTGCATAGACATTCATAGGTATAGACAGACAAACACACTCTAATGGTAACCATCATACTAATATTACCTCTTAATAGGAAATGACCCAGATATCTCAAGAATATCCATCAATTAACTTGATTTTACATTAGCTCACAATCTTAATAGAAACATGGAAATTACATTTGAACTGATACATTACAAAGTGTAAAAACTGTTTATATAAAAATTTTGTCAAAATTCTAACTCAATTTACATATAATTGTACATCTTCATTTTAAACATTATGTGTCAGTGCTGTTCTGTCTAATCAGTAAACCACTTTTAAGTTTAAGTTTAAAAAGTTTTAAGAAGTTCAGATTAACTAGCCTCTTTTCAGGAAACAAAAAACAAATCTGTAAAACAAAAAAGTACATCAGAACTATGTAATTCAAAGTCATACTATTAGGGGAGAGATATCAATGCTTTTTAAGCTAATTTTTAAAAAATCAATTAAATGTGATCAAATATACACTTCCATTACATGAACTTGCATTTTTACATAGAAAGGTTTCCAAGCTAGCAATTTCAGTAAATTTTTTAAGGGTAGCAATACAATGTATTTGACATTCAGTTTCTCTGTAACATGAGAATCCTGAGAATATTGATATAAGTAATTAAATCTATAAATAATAAAAACAGAACATCTTTAATTTGCTAAATTTTATAATCTAATTTATTCATACACAATGAGGTGAAAAGACTTTTTTTTTTTTCATTTCCAGAGATAGTTATTGAGGGCTACAGCTTTAGTTCTATATAACTAAAGAACCATATCTTGAATGTAAACACAGAATATGAAAACTCAGGACAGAAAGGTTGATTATCATTTCCAGTGAACTTGAGACATAATCTTGCTCATAAGAAAGAAAAGTGTTAATAAACCAGGTTTTCAGTCATCTCTCGCCCTGCAGAGTTAGATTACCTGCATCTAGCTGATAGATCACCACACGATGAAAACAAAGTGTCAGGCTCACAATTATTGCTGCCACCAAAAGAGAACTTAACAGCCACGTGCAGATCAGATGCACATAGACACCGGTGTCCTCGTGTGTTCATGAGACTTGCCTCGCTGTCAAACACCCACTCCTTCATATACTCAGCTGTGACCCAAACAAGGAGACACAAACTGCCCTTCTGAGTAGGCAGTGGAGGTGGCACAGTGGTCTGAGACCAAATAGAGGTGTCTGCACCCAGTTGTGGAGGAGAAACGACTCAAGCTGTGAGTTAGGTAAGGCACTTTTTAGCTCACAGACTTGGCCAAAACTCAGAATCAAAACACATAATCAGAAGACAAGACAAGACAACAACATAGACAGAGAGTCAGCAAAAGTAAAGTCTGTTGCGACCTAGGGTTTCCTCTAGGACTGGAATGTGTGTGTTTGTGTTTTCTTTTTTTCAAAAAGAAAAAAAGCTGTTTCTGAGCTTAAATGGTCCATAACATTGGCTCTGGCAGGTGAGTGTATTTGGGCACCGAGGTAGGACTATTTCCAATTTAAAGCCATTTATATATGTGACTCTAGTACAACATAAAGAAAACAAGTATTGAAGATGTGTCTAACTGAGGGAACCAGCAGGATGATAAAGCTTGTTCTAAAAAGATGGAGTGGCACGGTGGTTCTGGAGGCCACTAGGGAAGTCAAAGCATCAGGATAAATAGCTAATGCATGTAGGGCTTAACACCTAGCTGATGGGTGGATATGTGCAGCAAACCACCATGGCACACGTTTACCTATGTAATAAACCTTCACATCCTGCACATGTGCCCCAGAACTAAATAAAAGAAAAAGCTGGCTAATCATCAATACAATTATAATTTTTGAGGTTATCTTTTCTACTAGATAGAAATCATTTATATCTCTGCCAGATACAAATCCTATAAATTAACATTTAATTTCATAAAATCTGCATCCTAAACAACAGTAAATTTAAAAATAAAGATATGCTTCTTTAGAGAATCAAATCACCTTTGCGTGAAGCTACGGTACTATGGCCACCATGACAAAGGTCACGTAATCTTTATTTTACTTTATTTTCAAGTTTTTATATTTTATTAACAAATAGAATTGTCACTTAAAAACAATTTTTTTTCTTCACCTTGATCTAACAAGGAAATAAGCTTTGAGTTTGCCATGAGCCTTCTTCCATTCACAATGCTCTCAGAAGAAAACATAGTTTCCAATATATAAGTGAAGAATAAGAAGTCTCTCTCAATAGGAAACAATTTATTCAGTATGGCAAAGGACATGGCTGTGTCAAGGAAAATTCCAGAAAGGGAGAATTTACATTATTTTACATATTCAAATTTCTTTTCAACAGATACGGATGAGGTTGGGGAGAAAAAAGGAGGCTTTCACACCGTTGGTGAGAGTGTAAATTAGTTCATTCATTGTGGAAAACAGTATGGAAATTCCTCATAGACCTAAACACAGAAATACCATTTGGCCCAGTAATCCCATTATGGGTATATACCCAAAGAAATATGAATCATTCCGTTACAAGGATACATGCACATTTATGTTCACTGAAGCATAATTCACAATAGCAAATACATGGAATCAACTCAAATGCCCATCAATGATAGAATGAACAAAGAAAATGTGGCACATATACAACATGGAATACCGTGCAGCCATTAAAAGAAACAAGATCATGTCCTTTGCAGTGACATGGATGGAGTTGGAAGCCACTATTCTCAGCAAACTAATGCAGGAACAGAAAACCAAACACCTCATGTTCTCACTTATAAGTGGGAGCTGAATGATGAGAACACATGACACATAGCAGGGAACGACACACACTAGGGTCTGTCAGAGATGGGATGTAGGGAGCGAGAGAATCAGGAAGCACAGCTAATGGATGCTGGGCCTAATAACTAGGTGATGGGATGATCTGCATGCACAGCAAAACATCATGGTATACTTTTACCTGTGTGACAAACCTACTCATTCGCACATGTACTCCTGAACTTAAAATAAAATTTGAAGAAAAAATTTCCTTTTGGAAAAAACAAATAAGTAAAAGCAATCAGTGTAACTAATGACGTTAAGAGTTGATTATCACAAGAGCCCAGAGTTAGGTGCTAGCCACTTACTTCCCTAATAACAAAATATATGCATTTAATTTGGACAATAAATATCTTGAGAAAGAATATACAAATAAGATATTCATGAAACCTTTTGTTTTTCTTCTTTTACCTCTTGATTCCTGACTCTTGATCATCAGATAATGTGTTCAATAAGAGGAAAGAAGAAAAGTCACAATATTTGATTTAGTTGTTATTAAGCAGTTGTAGACATGAAAGTCTGATGCAGGGTAGAAATTAAAGCTCTTTCCTAAAAAAGGGACAATAGTTTAAGTATTGTTTTCTGTTTTAAGTGTACTCTAATTGTCCCTCTGCAAATGCTTCTATGTAAGGCAAGCACATGGTAATTACAAATAATATAATTATATATCATTATCTAAATTGTATATGTTTCAGCCCTGTCCCAGAAAAACGAATCTTATTCATCCCATCCAGGAATTAATCATTGCACATTCACCCTAATCAATAGTGTATTGATGATTAATAATGCTTATTGGCAATTAGTTTGCAGAAAAACAACATATACAGAATGCAGCTCATCTAGGGGATGAGAGGCAGGAAGACATGGGTAATTGTGTCAGAAAGGGAAACTCGACGTTGAAGGTCAGAGATATTTCCATTCAGCAAAGAACCACACAGGGAGTCTTTATAGGTATTTGAGGCAGAGAAGGAAGCATTGTTAAAAAATGAAAAGGAACTTTTTTGCCACTTGGATGAGCAGGAGAAAAAGTGAGAAGTGGGAATTACTCTGCACCAGTGATTGGAACACTAAGTTCAAGAATAAAAATCAACGCAAGAGAATCCAAACAAAGAGTCACAATAGGCACACTTAGGGAATGAAGTTGGATTTCTGAACTGGGTTTTAAGACCCCACTATATGCTATATGCTACACTAAGAGATAAATGCTACCAATTCTGTACATTTTCAGAGAGCCCTGTGCACTCTGGACAAGGTACCAAATTGACTCACAGCATGACCCCCATAAAGGGAAAGTTGCCTTTAGAAAAAAGCTTTCTGAAAATCCTGTAGAATGTAGTGAAGATAACTACCTCCTTTCAAACAGGTCAGGAGGACAGTTGGAACTGTACATTGTTTAGAGGCATGAACAAGGGACCTGAAAACTTACTTAATTCAAACTCCTAACACAGTAGAGCTTGCCACTCAACCAAAGCCTTATGCAAATTGTTTTCAGCTCACGGGTAGATGCTGTAAGCCTAATAATACAGCAGCTTATTTCATGGCTCTTGTTTAACCCATCAATCCACAAAGCCAGCCTTTGGCTTGCAAAGTAAGAAGGAATGACCAGAGTACAAAAACTAGACTAGAGGTGTGATGGAGAGAAAAGGGAGAATGCAATGCCAAGAGGTGTACCTAAATATACACCAGAGGACACCTCCTGTGTGCATTCATCGCTGATAGTTTTTGTCCCATTGCAGAGATATGAGTACCTGGATCTCAGCCAGTGTAACAACAGATGTTACTACTGACCATAAAGATATGCCATTCATGTTTAAAGCTAGTGCCAGTGTTTGGTGTTATGATCTCCCTTGGCAATAACCTCAAGAGACTCGGTACTAGGATCTGAAGAAGCATTTCTTATGTGTTATAGCGCTGGGGTAACATCTAATTTGCCATTGAGACTGCTTAGAGGAAAAAGTTGGAATCTTTTCTTGTACACATATCACTCCCCACCATCGATTTAACTTCCAGCGCCATCAAGTGATAAAATGTACTTTTGAGGCCAGGCGCGGTGGCTCACGCCTATAATCCCAGCACTTTGGGAGGCCGAGGTGGGTGGATCACGAGGTCAAGAGATCAAGACCATCCTGGTCAACATGGTGAAACCCCATCTCTACTAAAAATACAAAAATTAGCTGGGCATGGTGGCACATGCCTGTAGTCCCAAATACTCGGGAGGCTAAGGCAGGAGAATTGCTTGAACCCAGGAGGCGGAGGTTGCGGTGAGCCGAGATCACGCCATTGCACTCCAGCCTGGGTAACAAGAGCAAAACTCCATCTCAAAAAAAGAAAAAAAAAAATGTGCTTTTGTTATAATATCCATTCTATCTGAATGGTAGCCAGAAAATATGTTTTCGCCAATTATGCTGGTTTCTTACATATAAGCTGATTTCTTAACAGGCTCTTTATGAAATTCTGTCTATCCTGCTATGGAACTATTTTCATTAATACTGAAAGGTATGCAAGCTGGTGGGAGAGGGAGATGGAGGAATTGTGCTACTCCTCTGTTCATATGTGGGCATATGAATATGATTGTATACATTTTGTTCTATGAGAACCACCCACTAACCAACCCCCTGCTTACAATGTTGACCCTCTCCAAGTCATTCTCCCCAATTATAAAAGACATAAAATGATCTTCCTATGATGCACATCTGACGATGGCACTTCTAAGTTTTAAACATCCCAACAATTCCCCAAAAGTCTACTGAGCAATGTCCAAACAAACTAGCATGCTTCATAACATCTTTATAAATAGACTCCTTGCCTTCGTAGGCTCATTTCTCATCATTTCTCACCTTGCATTAGCGTCTCATGGCAAACTTATAATTTAGTTTTTATTTCACGTTTTTACCCAGGCTGTGACTCTTTGCTTGGTAGCCTTATCCTTTGTGAGCTCAGGCAGTCTTGCCTTCAGGAATCTTGTGCTTCATCCATATTTCTTTCTTCAAACTTCTATGCAAATCTTTATCCTCAAACCTAAGGTGCTTTATAGAAATCCATTAATGTGTTTGTTCCTACTAAACTGTCAACTTCTAGGTGCTGTATTCTCAGCATACTTCCCTGCTCAGAGAAGATACTCAATAAATGAATATTTTCCAACTGAATTAATAGTGAAAACATAAGTGAACTGAATTCTGTAGTCTTTTCTCCCCAACCAGATAGTTGGGGAGAAATATGTTTTACATTAAAATCTGAGAACAACTGTGTTTTATGATTTACATAGCCCAGCTTGCAGACCATAGGTGCTTAATGAATGACTTTCAACTTCATGAAACTCCTCTATGGTATTTTGCCTAAGATACTAGAATTCCAGAGCTAAAGCTCATTTTATGCAAAATCTTCACTTGACATGCATTCCTCTGTGGCCTAAAAAAAGGACAAAATGACAACCAAAGCCACAAAACTTGATAGTGGCTTAAAGACTAAACGTTCTTTTGACTCCCAGTTGAGGATATTTTCACCATTTTTAGATGGGATTATGACTTGAGAAATTGTGGGTTAAAAGAGAGGAAGGAGTGACGGAAGACAAAAAAGTAAAATACACAAATTAATAAAATTTTGTTTTGGAACAAATTAGAGCGAGAAAAAAACTAAAGCGTCTAAGGGCTATGTCATTTTGTCAGATACTAAAGAGAATACAATTTAGTAAAATAACTGGGTTTGACTGACAAGCTTCCAATGCCAAGTGGTACCAACTCAGCTGGAGAGGGCAGTCTGCATTACTTAGTCCACCAATTTAAATGCTAATCTTTTTTGGAAACACCCCCACATGCGCACCCAGAAATAATGCTTAACTAGATATTTGGACATCCTGTAGCCTAGGCAAGTTGACACATAAAATTAACCATCACAACCTCCACTGTAAAGTCAAGGTTTAGGCTAATTTGTAGGTAGCGTGAATCCATTATGCATTTTATGTGCTGGTGAAATTGCATAAATATGAACATTTACTTGGGGACCATGAGTCTGGTCATAATTTGTAAAATGAAATACAGCACAGACAAATGAAGGCTAAACCTGTGAGAAAATAAAAGCCAAACTCTAGAATTATGAAAGTGGGAAAAGTGAGGCAGTTATAAAAACAGTAAATGTTAAAAATTAAAACGCTTCAGGTTAATTTTATTTCTCAGTAGCTTGCCTGAAGTCACACTGCAGAGATTCAGCCCCAGAGGTCTAGAAAATTCAACGCTCTTTTCCACTGCTTTGCTCTGCCTCTTGGCCAAATGAGTAAATACATTCAACAGATATACATGGCACAAATAACTGCAAACACAGTATAATTCTTCAGGATCTTTTCATTTTATGCATGTCTAATGAATTTGGTAAAGTCAAGAGGGAGTAAAACAGCTAAGTGGATACAAAGATCTGAGTTTTCTTTTATCCCCATTTGTAAGTGAAACTCAAATAAACAAGGTGGAAACATCACCTAGTGATTGAAGCTAAAGACCACCCCACCAAGGGCCACTGCTTTTTATTTAATAAAACCACAAGAGACATCCAATGTGAGTTATGTGTAGGGCAGACTCTTGTGAAATTTTTTTATTTGAAATTATGTTGATGTGTCAGATAGGCAGAAGAGCAGCTCCCTCAAAAGATATTCATGTCCTCATCACTGGAACCTGTAAATGTTACCTTATATAGCAAAAAGGACTTTGCGTAGGTGAAGTTAAGGATTTTTAAGATGGGGAAATTATCCAGGTGAACACTAAATACAATCCCAACTGTTGTTACAAGAGAGAAGCGGACGGAGATTTTTTTTTTGTTATTTTGAGATGGAGTCTTGCTCTCTTGCCCAGGCTGGCATGCAATGGCACAATCTTGGCTCACCGCAACCTCTGCTTCGCAGAGGGAGCTTTAAGCAGACAGAAGGAGAGGAGGAAATGTGACCACAGAGGCAGAGATTGGAGTGATACAACCACAAGAGAAGGAGGAGTGCCCGAAGCCACCAGAAGCAGAAAGAGACAAAGAGTAGGGCTTTCCCTCAAGCCTCCAGAAAGAGCATGGTCCTGCTGACACTTTCATTCCACTCAGAAATACCAATTTTGGATTTCAGACCTCCATAACCTTGAGAAAATACATTTCTGTTGTTTTGAGCCCCCACATTTGTGCATATTTGCTACAGCAGCCACAGGAAATTACAATGCCAAATGATGCAAACGTGCTAAGTCATAAACAGCCTAAAAACCATGCAGTACATCATTGGACCATATCCTTTTCACAGAGAAAGAATAAACAGGGGCTCACTTCCACTAAGCCATATCTCAAAGAAAATTTGGATTGACCTTGGAAAAGAGAATATTGTGATTTCTCAGACTTTGTGTATTCCATTCCATTTAGGTAGTTATGACTGGGTTAGGAGGTTAGAAGTGACGGAATTAATGAGTGCTAATAAAATGACAGTGTGTTCTGCTATCCTGTCGCTGAACCGATGCAATGGTTTATAACAGCATGATGAAACCAAGTAATTGGATACTGTAATGAATTTGAGGTATTATCATTTTGATGGTCTCAGGAATTATGATAAGTGTGAAACAGTAACAGTCACATTCCTTGCTGTCCGCAGGCTAGGTGGGATGGCTTGACTGGGCGTATCACCTTCAATAAAACCAATGGCTTGAGGAAGGATTTTGATCTGGACATTATTAGCCTCAAAGAGGAAGGAACTGAAAAGGTAACCTCCTTCATAATATAAATAAATAAAGTGACAAATGCACATTGCTCAAGCATTTTTACTAAACTGCACAGACGAGTAGGTGAATGATGAAGTGATTCTCTCAGTATGTTATGTTGCATTGTTTGTTTATCTCTTTCTTTTACCTGTAGATAGATGTTGATGTGCTAGATTCTTAAATTTCATGTGTTAGTAGTAGCAATGCTAACTAGTGTTTATATAGTGCTTCATATATATAGCAAGTGTGTTTATATTATTACATATATAACCCTATAGTTGGGTGTTATTAAGCCCGTGTCTTAAAGGTTTTAACAAATTGAGTTTAGACTTGGAAATGCAGAAGCTGTCAATGGTTTATCCAAGGGTTACCCAGAAATTATTTTAATTGCAAATTTTATTTTATTTTGAGATTGGTGACAGACAGAATAAAGTAGGCTAGAAGAGACTTATTAGAGCAAATTAACATTGCATTCTTAATTTTAGGACAAATGCCAAAAAACTGTATTTTAACGTTGGGTTCTCACTTTAGGAATATTGTAGTTGTAATTCTGAATCTGTCCATGTTTAAAGTTCTACTTCAGTTACTATTTAGAATAACAATTGTAAACTATTTGGTTAAATGACAATGATAAAATAAATTGGCTTCTCGGTATATTTTATTAAGCCAATTTTAGTATTTATGACTATCCATTGGAATTAACACTTAGAGTTTCAAGAGTTTGCACTGAAAATGTTACAGGAAAACAACTGAAACCCCCAAAACAATCATCTAAACAGAAAACTCTGTAATCCGACACTTCTTCCCACTACAGTGAGTAAGAGAGTGGCTGAATGTAACAGTGGCTTTGGGAACAATCGATTGCTTGCTTAATTAGAAATAGTTGGGTTGATTGTTTTAAATGAGGTAAGGTTTTCATTTCTGTTCTTTTGCTTTTGTTAACTGAGACACATTTTTTTTGCAGGTGCTAACTACCCCTCCCCCTCAAAAAAACATTAATGGAAGCAAAGATCATTTAGGCTAAATGTAGTAGATGGTGACCACTGGTGTAAAATGTTTGAGGAAAATAATTCGTTTGCAGCTTTGAGAGTACACATTAGACATGCAGGTTTCTCCGTTCAAAAATGCCTCTCCCATCCTCCGGCTCTCTCTTCACTCTGCTTTGCACCTCTGTTGCTCTGACGTGCTCTGATAGAGCACAAGGCATCCAGCCAGCCTCCACAATGGTGTGTGGGACGTTGGCTGGAGGGAACAACAACAAAAAATGCTTGTTATCATTTGAAAGCCTATAGTGTTTTTTAAGAAAATGTCTGCTTCTTGAAGCATGAGTCTTTCTCCGACTCTGTTCTCCTCTTACGTATAGCACTGAAGAGGGGAGAAAAGCTGCCAAGGAAACATGTGTTTGGCTAGGTGAACGATGAACTAGATGAAGCTATTGTTATGCTTTCACAGCTATCTATACACTGCAATACTATGCACATTGCATTGGTGTTTTTCCATCAAAGACAAAATTGAATTAGATGAAAGTGTTCTGTGTTTGTTTCTTATCTCTTCATTGTTTGCAATAACTTTTTTTTCTTCAGGTGTCTGGGGCTTAATTCCTGAGAAGGCTGATTGAGCCTTAAGGCAATGGGGAGATACCAACATATCTCTCTCAGGAACAGAGGGAGGAAATGCCCAACAGCCTCTCTTGGGGTCAATAGGAATAACTATTAGAAAAATCCCATTCTCACTTTCACTCAAATTTCTACTGCCTTGAAGCTCATAATCAAAGAATAAGTCATGAAGCATTCTTTTTTTGGTTAGGAATTGTGTGTGTGTGTGTGTGTGTGTGTGTGTGTATGTGTATTGATTTGTTGGTTGATTGATTGATTTTAGTTACCAATCCCTTAAAAGGGTCTTCTTAAGGAACAATGAAGCACCTTAATACTGCAGCATACCTGTATACATTGAAAAGCACTTTAAGTCATTTTTTTGGTGTGCGAAAGGAAAAGTAAAAATGGAATCTTACCACCAGGTGACTTCTGTGAGACCCAAGTCTTGATTCATCTCTTTGCTGTACCTACTGTCCGGCTTTATATTGAATTAAGATGCAAAATTCCAAACAATGGGTGGGAACTGTAACACTCTAAGCACTCACACACCATGATTCCATCTGGGTTTCACGCTCTATTTTAATTAAGTGCTATTTTTATTTTATTTCTCTCTCTGAAAACCAAGGCTGCTGGCGAAGTGTCTAAACACTTGTATAAAGTGTGGAAGAAGGTTTGTACTCTGACAACAACTGCAGGAAACCTGGGGGTGGGATGGGGAACGTCATTGGAAAAGGCTGCGTCCTTCCAATACTGTCAGAACTAGCTCTCCAACTGCAGCTTAGAGGGGATGTTGCATGTAGAGAGAGCAAGAGTGATTAAATATGTTCTCTCTCAACAACATCACCTGTGAATGAAAACAGGTTTGCAATGGATTAAATAATGGTGGATTAAATATTTCCCCTAAGATTATATTTGTTTCTCCCAGGCAGGATTGGTCCCTGTTAGGATTGAAAGGAGGTAACTGTAACAGAAGGAGACACTGACCTATTTACATTCCTTCTCAAATCACTAAGCATTTTCCCTAAGTGGGAGAAAAACAACAATAGATTTGATCCATTAGTCTAGTCAGAGAGGCTGTGGCCTCAGAAGGCTAGGACATCTCCTTCAACGTCACCACCACAAAGGATGAACCATTTTCAGAAATTTCCTTTTCTTATGAGCTATCTTTTGTTTTGTATGATATCTTCATCAGAGCATACTGTCTTGCAATTTGTTTTAGAGCCACAGTTGTAAAGAGGACACAAACATTAGGGACCTTGGAAAGGAAATGAGATTATCTTGTGAATTATGACACCCACCATTTTATATTTTATTATACAGTGCCATGTTGCCAGTGAGTGTGCATAGATTTATATAAGCAAATATTAGACATTAAAAACATTTGGATCAGAGAAAGGTCCCAGTGATAAGCAAACATTTTCTTTCATCTCCCCTCTCTTTCTCTTCTTCTTTTCCTTCCTTTCTTCTCTGTCTCTCTCTCTAAAACTACTTGGTAAAAACTCTGTGGACTGATGATGGACCTTAAATTGCTTCAGGTTGTTCAACGTGAACAGCTTTGTCAGGTTCACTTTCATCTTTCAAATTATCAGCTATGTCACAGAAAGTATACACAAGTGTCCTCCCTGTAGCCAAAAGCCTTGTCTCCCTCTTAGTAATACTCAGTGATGAATTCAAAAATTTTTTCAAGTTTTCAAAACAGGTTTAAAAACCTTGTTTTGATCTTCAGTGAACAAGGCTACTAAATGCACACAGAAGGTCATCAGTTTCCTCACTATTATTTCACTGATAAATGGATAAGCCTAACTGGCACCCAGAAAAGAAAAAATAAAACCTATTACACTAATCCATCTTGAGACTCTGGGCACTTTGAATTAATCTAACACAAATATCCTAGGGAATGGAATCCAAGCTTTCAAATTATATGCAGGGGAGAAGGAGTGTCCTGTATTTGTCACTAAACTGCAGTATCCACACCCACTTCCCAGGGACATAACTTTCCAGTCTTGATCCTCCCTGCCTTCCTGCCTCTTCCTTCCCGGTAGCCCATCATGTTCCACATTGTAAGTTGCATATACCGTGGTGTGCTGTTTTGTGTTATGACTGTTCATCAAAAATTCATGGTAACCTGATTTCTAGCACAAGTGACCCATTCAGACACAAGGAGCACATTGCACTTTTTCCAGAAGTCTCCAACTTAAACAAAAATCCACCTTCATCATATTTAAATTCCAAAAGCTTTCCTCAGTACTCTGACTTATTTTAGAATAATATTATTCACCCGAAATTCTTTCCAAAAGAGGGAGATAGCAATCGTTACAACACCCCTCATTAAAATATTTGTTATATAAGGCTCATAACACAGGAAACACATATACCTTTATCTTTTCCCTAGATACCTGATTATTTCCCTCAGCCATTTTAGATGTTGAGTTTACATGAATCACTGCCTAGGTTCGGAAGGTAGATACTAGTTATTCTCCGAACGCCCTTTTTATTGCATTGCTTTTTAAAAAAAAAAAAAAAAGTTTGCTTAATGTCATTTGGGCACTCATTTTCAAATAATTTTCTCCGTTGTCCTAGATGACAAATGGCTGTTCCCTTGTGCCAGCTTACAAAGTGAAAGAAATCAGGGCCAGATAATTTAGACATTGAGTGCTCCTCCCCATCAGTAACTGATCCATGCTCCACTACTTCTCACTGGTAAATTACTGCTGTCTGCTTTCACTACAAAGTTTGAAAATTGAGGTTCCGCTCCCTGGAGGCACTCCTCCGAGGTCAAAGAACAGAACTGAAATGTCAAATATCCAGGCATCTTCTTAACTGCACCTCTCTCTCCAGCACACATGAATCATGAAGTCTGACTTCTTTAAAGAGAGACATTCATTTCCTGACAACATATTTATTTACTTCAAGTAACAGATAAAGCCACTTGACTACTTGGGTTAAAAGACACAGGTGCACATATGTGCTCATGCGCACACACACACACACACACACACACACATTTCTGTTTTGCTGATTACAAGTTTGGAAACAGAATATCGAGGTCATTCAAATTACATATATGTACTGAACATTTCCCAGGATTAGCCTGACCTTTACTATATTTTGATACTCTTCCAGTCTACATTTGAAGGATCTTCTGTGGGTTCCTATGTAGACATAATAAGGGAAAAATTGGTCACCCTTTTCTCATTTTAAGGAGAAAAGTTTAAACTGAATAGGACTTGGGACTTAGTTGATTGGATCAGAAGCAGCAATGATCTCTTAGCTTCTGCACTTACAGTGCAGATGGCAAAAGAAAGAAAAACCAGACATCAGGCTGTGGTTTATATTTGTCTTCAAGTTCAAGTTCTAGTTTACAAGACAGTGATATTGCTAGGCTATTGAACACAGTCATTTTCAAATATTAGTGTAGTTCCTTCCAACACACACATACATGATATTAACAGAAATAAGATTTAAAGAGAATACACCTTTTTACATAACCAAGTGGCTAAAAACAGTCATTTTCTCCACCCTTCAATACTTTCTTAATTAAAAATTAGATTCCATTCTCCTCAGTGCCTACATGAAGCTTTACTTAGAAGTACAGTCAGGGCCCAATTTACACACAGTTTTCATGAAGCTAGGATTTGATTGTTCACAACCTAAAGCATAGCCTTGAATGAAAATCAATAGACAGGTGTAGTTAGCCGTAGTTACATTTCCTAGAAGCAAGAGTCCCTGCCTCAGAAGAAGGGGTGGAGGTTGAGAAGAAAAAGAATAAAATGCTGTCCACTTTTCCTGACTCTAAAGCCAGACAGAGAAAGCTGAAGATTATTCCACCAATAATAATAATAAGACATATAATGTGCATTCTCGGTGATACTCATCACACTAGATCCAGGAAATGCTGAGTGGTTACTAACAGTACAGCCTACCACCCAACAAACACCTCTTTTCAGACAGCATCACAGTATTTTCAAACGCAAAATCTATCCCATTCCACCATTTACCTACACCTATCTCTTTATTTCTCCAATCAACTAACACTAATTAAGAATAAGAAAAAAACACTGAAATGGAAATAGTTTCCACTGATGTGTGAATGTGTAATATTCCTTGAAAATTCCTCAAAGCATTGATGTCTATAAAAAAGACACTTGTCCAGCTAAATAAATTTCCAGCTGCTAAATATAGGCAGCAAATCAGAGTCAAGAAATAGAAAAGCAAAGGGGGATGGAGCCTAACGCTCCCGCCTGTCTTCCCATTGGAGGAATATATTTAGGAACCAAGCATACATCCACCCTGTCCATCTCAGGGCATGTCCAAGTGTTCATGTTCCTAAACTGCCCCCCTTTTCAGAGTTCTTTTACTTTATCAGATTCTGAATTTTTTTTTAATTATAAATGAGTCCAAATTCCTTCACGACAGGTAAGATTGAAGAAAGTACTGAGACAGTCTTTTGAATGTCCTCTATTGTTAACGTGTGTGCAGCTCTTAACACACACCAACACTTCCACGCACATCATCTGATTATTTGATCTTCTCGTTATTCTTATGAAATACTTTATAGGTAAAGAATTGACTGAAGCTCAGAAAAATTGGAATCTCATCCAAGGACACACAGCAACAAGGTCTTCCTCACTCTAAAACATACTTGCAGGCCACTATATGAGGCTGTCATTAAATGCCTGTAGAAAGAGTCAGAAAAATAGCTCAAAATCCCTAAGGCTCCTCTTCCGGGTTCCCTCAGAGGCTGAAGAAATCAATATAGTTCTACACAGCCTCATAACCTGGGAGTGACTTGGCCACTGGAGAAAATTGTGGATCATTATTCTTAAAAAGAGTAATGGGCTTTACCGAATGCCAATTGCCATGGTTGGTTTTGTGACAGAAAAATCAGTGAGCAGTAAAAGTGAGTATACTCACTGAAGGAGTTCATGATCAAGTGGGCAGACAAGACAGGTTAACAAATAACTAATAACAGAAGATGCCAGCTGCTGTGACAGAGATAGGAACAGTCCTGCTAAGGTTTATGAGATGCACTGTGTGCCCAGCTTTGGCTCCTCAAAGGAGATAGGCCCTGAACTTAGTCTACTTCTCATCCACATGACATGTTTTCTTCCACTTGCCTTTCTCTTTTTGTAGAAAAAAAAAAATATTTTTTCAATGTCTTGCTTTGTCATCCAGGCTGGAGTGCAGTGGTGTAATCACCGCTCACTGCAGTCTTGACTTCCTGGACCCAGGCGATCCTCCCGTCTCAGCCTCCTGAGTAGCAGAGATGGCAGGCATGCACCATCATGTGTGGCTAATTTTTTTTTTTTTAATTTGTAGAGATAGGGTCACACTATGTTGCCCAAGCTGATTTTGAATACCTGTTCTCAAGATATCCTCCCACCCTGGCATTTCAAAGCACTGGGATTACAGGCATGAGCCACAGCAACCCACTATCCTTCCCTTTCAGATGCCTGGACTCTCCACCACTCATCCTGCTCCTTCACCCCATTATTCATAAATTTTAAATCAATTAGTGATATCACTTTAGCAGCCTAAGGTTTATATTAATAGAATGTAAGATCCACAAAAGCAGAAACCTTGTGTATTTTATTCATTGTTATGTCCTCAGGTGCCTGGAACAGTGCCCGGCACATAAGTAGATCCTCAACAAATATATATAGGAAGAAAAATCTGATATTCATTTTAGAATTCTTAAATATTTTTAATTTAAAAGAGAACAATGAGCTTACTAAATTTAAAACAAAAAGACCTCCACCTCCACTGCCCCCAGTAGCATAGATATATCCTCTTTTGTCTACACATTCATTTCTCCATTATTTCATTTTCACACATTTAGTAGCTTCCACTGTGATGCCCTGATATCCTAAACCATGAGCTTTTGCCCATGCCTGGTAGAGAAAGGGCCTCTCCTTGGTGTAAATGTCACGCTGACAGCCAGCAGCCTCTGATGTACTGTGTTCTGTGTAGATTGGGATTTGGAATTCCAACAGTGGGCTTAACATGACGGACAGCAACAAAGACAAGTCCAGCAATATCACTGACTCACTGGCCAACCGAACACTCATTGTCACCACCATTCTGGTAAGTTGACTTCGTGGAATTGAGGATGTCTTATCCAGACTCCTGCCTTAGACTTTGAAGCATTCCTCAACTGTCTTTTTCATGTCAACGCTTCTGTCTGCAAATGTCCATTTTTATCTGGGACAGTTCTCTGTTGTGTTTGAATGACCCCACTATCAGTTTATTTGAGGATAAACCTAAAGAATATGTCAGCAGTATAGCAACTATTACAATTTTATAAAACAAAATGAGCATTCATTTAGTCAAATGAGCATTAACAAGATTATAGATGCATGGTAGTAGGCAAATGTACATTTTTTAATAGGAGATGGGATTGATCATGTACCTGGATAAGCAGAGAATAAGCAGATGTGAGATTTAAGGTCTCAAAAAAGAAAATGGGACAGATGATAAAAGACATAAAAATGGCCTTTGGAATGGGCTACCCTGAAGGAAACCAACCAAAATGTGTAGATAGTAAGTGAATAGTTAAATTGAGATGAAATTTAGATGAAGAAATGAGAATAGTCATAGACAGGAAGTGCAAAGAATGAAAGGAGATATTTAGTGATATACATTTCTCTGTCATGAGGCTCTGAGATAAAACCCAGAACAGTGAGGGGTCATACAATAAAAGCCTGGGTATTGGTACAGCAGGTGGCCAGGCATCGGGGCTCCCATTGCCCTCTGTGCCTTCCTTCTTCTCAGACCCAACATTTAAATGTGACTCTGTCTCCATCACACCATTTCCTCACAGCCCCACCCTCCACAGAGGAAGGAAGAGCTCCCATCTAAAGAGGCAGAAGGGGAAGAAACAGTAATAGAGGAAGTGTTCTGTATTTATAGAAGGCAGAGGCAGGCAGACGAGTGAATGACTTCAGTACTCTCAGCTCTTCAAAATCCTTTTCAAATATTTCACATCCTCAGGCCGCTGCTGGAGTAAACTCTTCCTTTCATTATAACAGGGTTTTCATATTTGGTTTGTTTCCTTTAGGAAGAACCCTATGTTATGTACAGGAAATCTGATAAGCCTCTATATGGAAATGATCGATTTGAAGGATATTGCCTGGACCTGTTGAAAGAATTGTCAAACATCCTGGGTTTCATTTATGATGTTAAACTAGTTCCCGATGGCAAATATGGGGCCCAGAATGACAAAGGAGAGTGGAACGGGATGGTTAAAGAACTCATAGATCACGTAAGTTACAATATTTCTAATGTATCTGAAAATATGCATAAGAGAAAGTAAGAAAAAAATTATTACAGAAGAAACGTTTGATTTTTTTTTGAATTGTAAAATTTTTTTTAAGAAGCAAAGGAAGACAACCTAGAAATGGAGTTTGCTTACTTAGAAGGGCAAGTGAAGATCAAAATCAATGATAAAAATATGTGGTGCATTAGTTTGCTATAAAGAACTGCCTGAGACTAGGTAAGTTAAAATAAAGGGATTTAATTGACATAGTTCCTCATGACTGGGAAGGCCTCAGGAAACTTACAATCATGGCAGAACATGCCTCATTGCAGGGTGGCAGGTGAGAGAATGAGTGCAAGCCAGGAAGATGCTAGACACTTCTAAAACCATCATTTCTCATG
Source organism: Callithrix jacchus (assembly GCF_049354715.1). Taxonomy (NCBI): domain Eukaryota; kingdom Metazoa; phylum Chordata; class Mammalia; order Primates; family Cebidae; genus Callithrix; species Callithrix jacchus. The sequence continues at coordinate 35,644,247 of NC_133522.1, read as the reverse complement.
AGACTCACTTGTAATCACCAGAACAGCATGGGGGAAAGTGCCCTCATGAGACAATGACCTTCACCTGGTCCCACCCTTGACACATGGGGATTATTACAGTTCAGGCTGAGATTTGGGTGGGGACACAGAGCCGAACCATATCATATGGATCCTTCCTTCCTTTCTTTCTTTCTCTCTCTCTCTTTCTTTCTTTCTTTCCTTTTCTTTTTTCTTTCATTTTCTTTTCTTTTCTTCTTTTTCTTGAGATGGAGTCTCACTCTTTTTGCCCAAGCTGGAGTGCAGTGGCACCATCTCTGCTCACTGCAAACTCCACCTCCCAGGTTTAAGCATTTCTCCTGCCTCAGCCTCCTGAGTAGCTGGGATTACAGGCACCTGACACCATGCCCAAAGAATTTTTGTATTTTTGGTAGAGACGGGGTTTCACCATGTTGACCAGGCTGGAGTTGAACTCCTGACCTCAGGTCATCTGCCCATTTTGGCCTCCCAAAGACTGGGAATTACAGATGTGAACCACTGTGCCCAACCATGGGCCTTTTTTGCATACTGAAAATAAACTTAAGTGATTCTTAAATAAAGAATTTTAAAGTTGTCAGCTCAGAGCAAAATCTCATCATGTTAACTAACAGTATAACCAAGTTGCTCATTCCTTCTTTTTCTCACATACCCTTTTAAGACATCCTTCTGCCTATTTTGTCTTCATTTAGTTCCAGAATTATATATATATATGTTTTTGTATGTATGTGTGTATTTTATCTTTGCTGATACTATTTCATAAACATAACTTTTTAAATCAACGGTTTTTGTATTAGAACCAATTATCACAGGAGATTCGTGACATTTACAGTGTCTAGATATTTGCAAAGAAGCCAGACTAAGCTGATAATTTTGAACTTGCTTTTGCAGAGGGCTGACCTGGCAGTGGCTCCTCTTACCATCACCTATGTGCGGGAGAAAGTCATTGACTTCTCCAAACCCTTCATGACCCTAGGCATCAGCATTCTCTATCGGAAGCCCAATGGTACCAATCCAGGCGTCTTCTCCTTTCTCAACCCCCTGTCTCCAGATATTTGGATGTATGTGCTCTTAGCCTGCTTGGGAGTCAGTTGTGTACTCTTTGTGATTGCAAGGTAAGTTTAAGAACCACTGAATTCACAAGAGGTGTAGGTCAGTCTCAGATTCCTGTATGTCCCAGAGGCAGACAAAAATTAAGAACTTCAAAGTGTACTTTTAGTTTTGCCAGTGTTCTATTCTCGCAGGTTTCCATATAAAAGCCATTCTGTAAATGAATGTTTTCTAATTACTTATAAAGTTACTTTTAAAAGGGAGGAAGATAATTTTTAATATGAGTTTAACTTTATCCCTATTTCAAGCAACATAAAATGGTTATTTAGCCATTTTCTTTGATATATAACAAAAGCACTGTCTCATGTCTAAAATGTTTCCATAGGAATAGTAAAATGGTGTCAAGATATCTGACCCCTAGAATATTTAGGTAAGCAAAACATTAAAAAGTTAGCAAATAATTATCATAGCAAATAAAAAACACTGAAGGGAAAATGTTGTCAAGTCCTTAGGAATAAATAAAATACTTCAAAACTTCTATTAAATTTATTTTTAAAACATTAGAAAGTTAAAGAGAATTCTAGGAATAATGCTGAAAGGAAAAATTGCTTATATACAGAGCCTGGGGACATGAAACCTCTGTGCTACCATTAAGATGATTCAGTTGAGGTTTTTATTTTTTGAGACTTAACTCTGTATTTAACTCTTTTGTTCTACACAGTTCCTTAAAGGATTTTATACCTTTCAGCGGATCATATTTTCTGAATACCTTTAATGCTAAATTTGAAACAGCTATTTTATCTTTCTGTTAGCTTAAACATTTGCTATCCCTAGATAAACCATGTTTTTAAAAAATTGCTTTTGTACGTCCCTACTTGTTTTCAATCATTTTCACCTTTCAACAAAACTCAGTGAACTTTTTCCCTAATCGATTTTTGTTTTCCCTCCAGGAATTTCTAAGAGAAATATTTCTTCATGCTAGCTCTTTGTCATTGTCCACTGTCTGATTTTGATTAATGCCAGGTAACTTTTCCCTGGTGTAATTATAAAGAAAGCTTGGGAAAATAACCCAGGCTGGAAAGGTTTTAAAGATTCACAAGGCAGACATACTGAAACCAAATCAATGTGTGCTCTCACATGTGGGTATTTATACATTCAAAATGAAATGAATGTTTTCAAGTTCTCTATGCCTTTTAGAGTGTGCCATTACCAAAGCTCAGGTTTTGTTTTTAGTGACCCAATCTCCCTTTCGGTATGCCTTACTTCCGAAAATTAAACATTGACCGTATGCACAGTAATATCATCCTTTTATATTTTAATACTCTAAATCAGTGATTCTCAGCTAGGAGTGATTTTGTCCCACAGGGAACGTTTGGAATATTTGCAACCCTTTTTTTAGTTGTCACTACTGGGAGTAGGAAGTAATACCAAGTGGATGGAGCCCAGGGACGCTGACAAACATCTTATAGCGTACAGGACAGGCATGCCCCAAAAATTATTCACTTCAAAATGTCAACAGCACCAGGGTTCACAAACCCATGCTCAAAACATTGCTTTGGGTATTAAAGTTTTTTTTAAATAAATTGTTTATAATTTAATAAATAATCATTTACCTTTGGAGGTATATTTTTCATTACTGACTCCTCAGTGAAGTTACTGTTGCCTTGGAATGGCCATTTATTAAATGACCACCCTAAGGTAAAGCACCTTCTAATAAGGAATCTTGTGTTTACTTGTTCTTGCATACCTCTGCCCTGAGGCCCATGCCTCTTGGGTGATATTCTGACTGGTGGAGCAATTCATGCAGCCCAGGGCAACAGAAAAGTGAGTTTTCATACTTCGCAGTCTCAGGCTCTCTCTAGACAGAGATGTTGATGAGTAGAACAGGCAAGGCGAGTTGATGAGAAAATACATTGCTTTTATGTAAATAAAATACATGTTTATTACATGACTTGATCAAAGCCAGCGGGAGAAGAAATGCCAGCAGCATCAGAAAGTTCTCACAAGAACACAGGCTGAAAGTACCCTTTTACACTTGACTCAAACTGTGCACTTAAATCTCCTTATTTTTGTCATCAGAGTATGTCAGGATGGCATGCCATTCAGCAGTGTTCCCTCCTTATTTTATCTGTTCTTCCATAAGCTCGTGGTGACCCAGACCTCCATATTTCTGACTTCCCACATTTTATTTCTATTAAGGTAATAGCATCCCCACAACCACCATTGATGCAATCCATTCGGTATTCCTACTCTCTGAGAGAACCATTTATAAGCCAGTCGTTCCTTATTTCGCTTATTCTTCTTGTCTCCCCTTCCACTGTGTTCTTGCCCTGGTCTTGGTTCAGACATGGAGGTGTTATGCGTCAAATGCAAACTTGGAAACAGTATGGATGCAATATAGAAAAGAACTCCCTACAAGGCACAAGCACACTGCCGTGAAGACTCTACTTTCAACTTCCTTTACCTTCTCTACACCTTTGAATCCACCCTGCTTCTACTTCATAAAGCCACTAAATATATATTTGGAGGTGATTTTCAAAAACAAAATTCTGCCTAAGTAGATGTACCAATTCACTTTTACTTCCCAGCATCATAGTTTGAGACCATGAACTCAAATAACTCTGCCCCTTCAGTTACCACCTTAGTGTTTTGCACTCCAAGTTAAGAAAGTGGAAACGAAAAACAGTAAATCTCATAATCATCTACAGCTCTAGGGAGACTTTTGAATTTATGTTGTAAATTGTTTTCTTTTTTGTTCTTTAAAGAGGAAAATAAAGCCCCATCACTGTAGTTAAGTGAATGCCCTCACTAGATAGATGCCTAAAAATTATTTGCTGAACTGAATTAAATGCATAAAGATGTAGACATTGGGGAGACAAACGAAGGAAAACAATATTTAATTACTATGACTTTTAACAAGTGTCTATGTTGGGGTTTTGGTTTTGTGTTTGACTGTGTTTCCACTTTTTGAAAAATATTTAATACCAAGAAATTATGTCCAACATAAACAATTTAAACAAATCAATTATCCGATAGAATGTCTGCTTAAGTTCTATAATTTATGTTTGTCTTCTTAAAAATTGACATTTTTTAAATTAGCATTTGGCAGAAAAATATCCAGAAAACCATTGAAAGTAAATTCTTTTTTTTTTTTTTTTTTTTTTGAGACGGAATTTCGCTTTTGTTACCCAGGCTGGAGTGCAATGGCACGATCTTGGCTCACCGCAACCTCCGCCTCCTGGGTTCAGGCAATTCTCCTGCCTCAGCCTCCCGAGTAGCTAGGATTACAGGCACGCGCCACCGTGCCCAGCTAATTTTTTGTATTTTTAGTAGAGACGGGGTTTCACCATGTTGACCATGATAGTCTCGATCTCTCGACCTCGTGATCCACCCATCTCGGCCTCCCAAAGTGCTGGGATTACGGGCTTGAGCCACCGCGCCCGGCCGAAAGTAAATTCTATGGTTATGATACAAACCCAACCATTAGATTACAAGTTCAATAAAGCGTTCTGCCTTAAAAGATGGATTTTTCTCTCCTCAACGCAGCCTACTGTGCATTCTCAGCCACAAAAATTAGACCCTTAATTAGAAAACTTCTGTGTGAGCTTGTTTTATATCTTCCATTCAAGTGTAAGGCTGGCATAAACAAACATAAACCCAAAGTGAACTTTCACATTTCAACATAAGGCTACTCTTCTATATGCAAGTTTTGTCACAGGTTTTAAGCACATTTGTTCCCTTCTCTACCATTTTAGTAAAGATCAGTATTGATTTCTTTAGAGTCATTCGGGGACAGCAGTTTTGAATTATCTTTGGTGTAGGTCACATACTAATCTTTTCACCAGACTTCCTAATGCTGACACCGCTGTCACACTGGCATCTTTAAGCAGGCATTAGGAATTCCAAGCTGAAATGTCTACATCCAGGCAACAGGTAGGTCTATTGCATTATAGAACCAGTGTCTTACAGCACGGCATCATGTCACTGTTTAATATTCACCAGACCACATACTCCATAAGTCACTCAGAATCCCAGAGAGAAGGAACCTAAAATATCTCTGCAGAGCAGGCAGAATCACATTGCTATTTAGACAGTTTTACTTTTTGCCACACAAAAATTAGATTAATTGCTCTCTTATAAGTGCAAAGTATGAAACAAGACCAAGTTAAAAGCAGCGTTCCAAAGAGGAAAGTGATGAGCTCATTGGTGGGAGCGTATCTGAGAGAGAAATGCCAGAATATTGAAGGGCTCGTGGTTGCCAAGTCTTACGGTCTATTTGAAAAAAATAAAACCCCTTCTCTTGAATACATTAGCCTCTAAATTTATTTCAATTAATATTTTAAAATTATTGTACAAGTGACAATGATAGTGTTTAAGTAATGGGATCTTTACTCTGCATGCTGTTTCAATTAATAGGTTCATTAATATTAGTATTCATTTCTTCAGCTCAGCACACTACTATGGCTATAAGAGTGTGCAAATTCAAAACTTAATTATATTGTTGAAACATTAATTAAAATGTATTGGCATGGCATTGTCAATTATAGCTATATTCGTCGGCTTCCTAGGAACCTGCATGGTGTACCCTGCAGCTGTGGAGAAGCCGCAGTAATGAGTCGGATTTCATTAGGCTGGGATCAACTACCAAGCTGTTATCCCAGTCCCCCTAAGACTCAATGAGGAGGCACTGAACACGTTCCAGAAGGTGTCTGAAGGTTTAGAAAATGGTTTTTCATGAAGAGGAATTGTCTGCCCATTTCCTTGTGCTGGATTCACAATGTGCCTTGTTTTCATATACATAATGTATTCACCTTAAGCCCAGTTCTCCCCAGTGTGTCAGCAACCTGCCATTGTTTACTGCTGAAACTTTGTGGCTGGAGAGCATTCCATGTGTTCTCCTGGGCTTTATGGGGTTTTAACATTATTCGAATATTCCTGCTTGCATTGAAAAGACCCAACGGCAAACGGCTAATCTGTCAGTGCTAAAAATGACTGCATTTTAAATTATTTTCAGATCACTTTGTTGTGCTTCTGCTAATGCCTTTTTGGAAAAATAAGCACCACTTGGCAGGATAGCCCTGGAAAGTAACCACAGAGCAGAGGCCTCCTTTGGGCTGCCTAGGTCAGATCAATGCTTTAAAAAAATAGAGAAATAACGAAAAATGTATTTAGTTCTGCAGATTTTTGTTTTAAGTACACCCCTAGAGATATCTGGATTCCCTCATCTTTACAAATAAGGAAATTGAGGCCAGAGAGGAGAGGTTGAGCGAATTGTTCCAAGTTGACTTCCCACACTACTAGCTGTGTTTCCAGAAACATTTACTGCCTATAGCACACCACCTTGCAGGTAGAGCTATAATAATGCTATAGAAAGCATACCACTTACAAAACCAGGTTGGTGATTAAGTGACCACAGGCCATAGTTCTGAAAACAAATTTAAAACAAATCAAAAGGAGATTATGAACTTAAGATTCTCCAGTGAGGCATGCTATGTCGTTAATACTAATATATACCACTAGACCTGGACCAGAATAATTCCAAATGTAAGCCTTGTCTCTTCATTAGGATTATGATTTTTTCCCATGTACTATTCAAAAACATCTAATACGCTCCAAATTCAGCTCTACATTTTGTTCACTGATTGTTTTCGGCCTTGCAACCCCTTTGATGCATGACAAAATCGCCAGAACGCCACTTAGACTCTTTCTAACCATCTGTCCATACAAACCCCTTGAAGGCAAGTCACCCCTTTTTTTGTGTGTCTCCCACAGGATCTAGCAACACAGTATCTTGACATTGTAGTTGCTATACAACAAGTGTGTGTCACGTTCATCGCTACTTGGTGGGGTAAATACTTGGGATGAGTGATCCTTTCTTTACAGTTCATCTAGCTGTTCAGTAATATGGAAATGAATGAAAACTCAAGAATTCAGTAGACATAGATCTGAGGAGTACAATTCCAGCTGACCATTTGCCTAGAAATAAGAAGTCTGGTAAATATTAACGTGTCAAGGCTCTTTGCACTTTGCCCACCAAAGCTGTAAGTTTCTGACTATGGCCTTTACTCCTTTGGTTTGAAGCTTTCACCATGAATTGTTGGGTTTTCTGCATTACTCAGCAGGTTTTGCTGGTGCCTTGTGTGTTTGTCTGATATTTACAGCCTGTTTCTGTTAACTACCACAGGTTTACACCCTACGAGTGGTATAACCCCCACCCATGCAACCCTGACTCAGACGTGGTGGAAAACAATTTTACTTTACTAAATAGTTTCTGGTTTGGAGTTGGAGCTCTCATGCAGCAAGGTACACCGGTTGCCTATCTTTGTCACACGCATCCCACAGTGTGCTGACAGGCTTTCATGCTGGTAAACTCCACCATGAAGCTAGAGGGTAGGATGAAACACTGTGTCAGGAACTTAAGAAAATAGCAACTCACTTTCTAGCCAGTTCTGAAGATAAAGCAAAACCAATGACCTATATGGAACTCCCTTGCTATATATCTAAAACAACACTTCTATCAGGCAATAAATACAAATCTTCCTGTAGGTAGCAAAGGATAAGGTACCCGAGAAATTGCTTACAAATTTGCATAGATGGAGACGTTGCTCTTCTCCTTCTCAGCCATAGGTCCATGAGTGAGAGGTTTAAAGGAGCGGAATTTAAATCCTTTGAAGATTAAATTCACTGAGATTCTTCCAATTGCTGAACTTACCTAGGACTTCCACCTAATTACTACTCTGGCAAACCCTACTGAGATTCATTTTAGCCTCCCAGTAACTTCACAATCTCCTTCAATTGGTAACCATAGCAACAATAAACTGTAGGAGTCAGGGAAATAAAGTTTGACCATAGAAATGTAATATATTTTATACACTTCCTATGAAATGGGGGATTCTGCTTCCATAAAGGGGGAAGGGGGAGTTGTTTTAACCTTTGGAAGAACTCTCTTTTGTGATTTTTTTTCAGCTTCAATGCCAGGCATATGGTATAGACAATACTCCAGGATTAAGTGCATTAATGTAAGAAAATCATAAGTTACAGATGCTGTTGTGTTTTGAATATCTGCTCATTTGACAATAAGCTGCAAAATACAGTGGCAAAGGAAAATTCCACTGGGATGTACATCAAACGTATTTCCTATTTGGGGGTGAACCCTTAGGTTTCTCATTAGGGAAGTATTACAATACTTGAAGTATTTATCTTTTGGGTCTTCAAAGTAGAGAGAGAGAGACTATGGAAATACCAAATTCTAATAATGAAATAGTAAATAGTTAAAGACAGTGGGAAAATTCTAGTTATACAATTAAATGTGGTTTGTGTGGGCACTGCTAAATAGGTATAGATATCATCTGATTTACTAGAAATCACTTGCATAAATTTAGAGCATAGCACAGAGGTATAAATCCTGCAGAAAACCCCATATACTATTTTACCTATGCATTTAATTTTTAGGATATTTATCTTGTGAGCAATTACCGTCAGAGTGAAGGAGATCCCTGCTCCTTCTCCACACTTTGTCTTCTCCAGGCATTAGAATAAATATGTATATATACTTTTAGGTTTCACAGAGCATGCAGCAGGCCTGTGCAGGCATATGACTGTGGCTGCCTTCTGTCATGTGAGTGCACCCACCCCCAGAATTTATCTTTCATCTTTTACCTGTTTGGAGTTTACCATCATCCACAGCACACTGTGGGATGCAGTGTCTGTTAGTTACCACTACCTTGGGTACATGACAGTCAGCCCCAACCAGACTCTGCTTGTCTTTTAAGAAGTTTACAAACATTTGTCAAGTGCAACAAATCTTTCCAGGTACAAACTTGAGGTACTTGTGACTGTTAGTGCATCTGTCTCTAGCATGTGGCGTTGAACCAGGTAGCTATCCTCTGTTGCGCTCTCTCTTGTTAGCAGAAGCTTGTCATTGTACTCAATTGGAAACCATTTTGTTACATTTTTTTTTCAAACACCCTATCAGTACAATAAAAGGATCCTATAGACCAGACATCTGACCTGCTGTACTTTACTTTTTTAATGTGATGATCAGACTTTCTCTTTTCTACAGAGCGTGAGCAAAGTCTGGATCAGGATTGGCTGTCATGTCTGCCATAAAAGGCACTAAAGAGACTTCAGCAAGTATTGTCTCTCATTCCAAATATTTTCTAGTAATGTTTCACTCAACTTATAATGCTTTCATAATTTCATCCTCTAGAGTACTAAACTTATACAAATTATTTCTATTTGAAAGAAGCCATTTCTAAGCATTTTAAATTAACATGGAGAACTATGAAATTCACAAAATTAGGTAAAAATAGAAAACAAGAAACATAGATAAATCTAATTGATGCCATATACTGAAAGTTTACAATGTAATCTCAATACATTTCTATTAATATTTTTATTAAATTTCTAAGGTAACTTTATCTAAAAGTTTAAATATGCATTTGAAAGTGTGAAAGATGAGAATTAATATTATTACATATCAACAGCCTGTTGTTCACCTGTCTGTCCTGTCTTAATGCCATATAATACATAGTTATACAAATACAGAGATAAGTTAAAACCTTGCCTTTTCATAAATGCAACCAAATAACAAAAGAATAAATTTACAGCAGAAAATCTGCACCTATGAGCTAAGAAAAATATATCTATTAACTGTTATTTATTTCCTATGGCTATTTGATGAAATAAATGGTATTTTAATGATAACCAACTAAAGATCTAAAATAATATCACATTGCCACAAGACTGCTAGATCAATTAAGAACAAAGATATAAAACAACCTTGGGCATTTAAACATACACACAACCACAGGCATATAAATCCATTAAACCACAATATTAAAATAACAGCAGCAAACTGTTCCACTAAATCCTTGGAGGCAATTTAATGGAAAACCATTATAAATCTGTATAATATTCCCCACTCAAATTCAAACAAATGACAGAAGGAAACAAAAATCGCTGTCAAACCATTTCCGTCATTAAAAGGGAATAGAATACAAAGATTCCTAATAGCATTAGGAGAATATATCCGTTAATTCAAAGCCCAGAAACTCTGCCAACTCTGATATGCTTATCACTCGCCTTGAGCTGGCTTTGATTTCATGAGCAGTATGTGCATCTGTTTATAGATTAAACCTGAGCACAAACTCATTTATTAGTAGATTGGTGAACTTCAATTTTCCTTTCCATCTTAAGCCATTATTAACTACCGAGCTTCAAAACACCTATCAGTATAATAAAAGGATCCTATAGACCAGACATCTTACCTGCTGTACTTCACTCTAGGATTTTAAATTTAGGGTCTTTTTCTTTCACTTTTTATCTGGTCACCTAAACTCTGTCATGCCTTCAGGTTCATGGAGGATATGCTATGTACGGAACCAATGGCAAATTTCAGGCACATGGACAAGCCAAAATCCATTTCTAAATCAGTACAACTGGAGTGAATTCTAATAGTACTCATTTATTCTAATTCTGCTGCTGAATGTGTAGACTTCCACAGCTCAGGTTGAGCAAAATTGAGCTAGGCTGTCTCAAGATGTCTTTCCTGTGAGTAAACTTAGCTCATGAACCCTTTCTTTTAGAGAGGAAGATTTCCATGGTAAACACATTAAGTACCTCTATTTTGTCATTTAAAAATAATTTAAAATCATCTGAATTACATCTAAAATGTACTTCCTTACCAGAAAAGTCTTCTTTCACCTAAGGAACAGCCAGTCTTTGAAGCATAGTTAAGAAACAGCATTTTATTTAAGGACAAAAGTATGCTTTGCAGAGAATGTGTATTTTTATCCAAATAAGAATCTATAGTAGAAAAAAGAATTCTGGCTTTTAAAGAAACGTAAGTCAATAAAAACTAATTCATCCACTGTCAAGCATGGCTGCATCTTACTTCATTTTATTTGTAATATCCCAATATTTTATTAAAGTACATAAGATAAATGGCATGTTAATATTTTACGTTTCTCTCATTCTCCAACCTTAAATAAAAATGTTAGCATTTCAAAGCTTTTCATAGTTATACAAAGACAGAAAACACTTTACGTCACATTTTATGATGCATTTAGACAGTAATAAAAGGCAAAGTCTTGGGATTAACTTTTCAATTCTAAGCAACTAACTACATTTTAGGCATGAAATATCTCCAGGTTAAAACTGTTTTAATACCATCAACTATTGATGATACTTTACAGTTAAAGTAGCAGTAGTGATTAATGGTTTGAAAAGAATCCTTTAGATTTTGCTCCATTTTCTAGAAAATGCATTTATTTCATCTACATACAAGATGGCAAGACTTTGATGGGTTGATCTCCCTAGAATAGTGTCAAACTGTACGTCTTCCCCTTCTTTCTGACTGTGTTTAACACCCTTGCTCTGATGATACCATCACAGGATCAGAGCTGATGCCCAAAGCTCTATCGACCAGAATAGTTGGAGGGATATGGTGGTTTTTCACCCTAATCATCATTTCATCCTACACTGCCAATCTGGCTGCCTTCTTGACAGTAGAGAGAATGGAATCCCCCATAGATTCGGCAGATGATCTGGCAAAGCAAACCAAGATAGAATATGGGGCCGTCAGAGATGGATCAACAATGACCTTCTTCAAGGTAAGAAGCTGACAAAGTGTTTTCCATGATTATCTGATATTTTGGGTAGAGGATAAAAGAGTCTTTCCAAAAAAAGGAAAAAGAAAAAGATATTGGGCAATTTTTAAAATGAAATACAATTTATAATTACATAATCCCATTATAAGGAACACCTGGAGCCTCAGTCAGCATAAAGCAATTTCTTTGGTCCCCAAGTAGGTGTCATTTATGCCACCCCAATTTAGTGTACTCAGATCCATAGATCAATATCTTCAATATCCCCTCTTGCCTTTACACCGGAAAAAGAAATGCCATTTTCTGAATAAAACCTAACCACTCATTAATCAATCACTCATTTGTACAACCCACAAAATAAAGATTCCTTAATCTAATATTCTGGTAACCAAAATGCTTGAATATCATTATTTTGTTCTTTCTGTCCTGTACTTGATGAGACAGAAGCAGATGATAAGAAAATGTGTTGATAATGAAATTTAGTTAGAGAATTAAGAACAAAAAAATCCCAGGAGACTCTGGTCTAATATTGAGTCTGCACTGATGAAGGACAGTGTTCCCAGCCATGCCTGAAGCTTTTCAAATTGTCTTCTGAGGCACCAAAAGAGAATTACGTTGGATGAGTTTAGTTTTCATGTCAAGGGCATTTCATTGTTGAGGTCTTTTTAATTACTTATCCATAGTAATGAAGCTGATTCCTGCCTCGCTTTTGTAGGAAACCTTAGTACTTTTATTATCAAATCTCAAATACTCTAATTCCCATGAAAAATAGATTTTAATAGATCCAATAGGTGTAGAGATCATGAAGTTCAACTCTTCACTTTACTTATGAAAAGAGCAAAACCTTCAGACGCTAAATTATCTGTTCCAAGTCACATACCTAGTCTATAACAGAGAAGGGGATAAAGCTTTAAAAAAAAAATTAGTGGAGGTTAATGTCCATGTGAACAAAAGGAAAACAACAGTTGTAACCAAAATAATCTCTAAAAACACCCTTGTCATGGATTCATATTCAGATTACCAAAAATGTAGTCACCACCTCAGCACTGAGAGGACTATTTTGGGGATATTTTTTAAAATAATCTTTTCCTTTCTATTATTTCCACTGAGCTCAAAATGAACTCTGTTTTTCTTCTTTCATTCATATTTCCTTTTTAAACATTGTTTATAGATTTAGGAGGTATACATGGCATTGTTTTTACATGGATATAGGACTTTTAGGGTTTCCATCACCAAAATAACATACATTGTACCAATTAAGTGATTTCTCATCTGTCAGCCCTGCACCCTCCCACCCTTCTGAATCTCCAGTGTCTGTTATTCTATGAGTGGACTGTTTTGACTCGTGAAAAATACAAGCTTAGAAACAAAAACTAAGGTTAGAAAAGAAAAGTACACACTTCTTTGTATAACAGTATTGGTTCACAAAAATAGGAATTAACGATGCAATAAAACTTAACGTTTAATAACAATAATAAATAAAAAGGAATTGTTTTAAAAGTAAACTACATCTAGAGTTTTATCAAGACGCAAAGTAATAGAAAAAGTAGGACTGACTTTTCTTCCGTGTTAAAAAAGATTTTTAAACATTTTTTATTTTAATAAGTGCATCATTTATTTAATGTATGTGTAAAGCATGGTGATTGTCTCTTCTTTGGACAGTGATGTTCTAAGAATAAATGACATTAAATATATGGCTTTGCAAGCTGCTGAAAGTATTTTCCTAAAATCAATATTGTGAAGAGATACAAGATACCCCAAGCTAGTGATTCATCTTGGTCCTTGTCAGAAACCAGGAATGTCACTTGCAAGACTCACAGGACAAAGAGGCACTGCCAAGGTAGAATTTGGTATATCTGAAAAAATATCTGAGATGGTTTACCTCATTCAGCAATATCAAAGAGTTTTAAAGGACCAGGAAATGGGCTGGCAGAAGGCAGAGAAGACTCTACTTCTTTCTAGATGTATACTACAAATGTAAGAGAAAGAAGCTGTGTTATTCCTTGAAAAAGCAATAGACCTGACTTTGCTACTGTACACAGGGATCTATGCACAGGCTATATATCCCTTATCTGAAATGTTTCAGACCAGATGTGTTTAGAATTTGGGATATTTTCAGATATTGGAATGTTTACACATACATAATGAGATGTCCTGGGGACAGCACCCAAATCTAAACACAAAATTTATTTGTGCATCATATACACCTTGGGCACATAGCCTAAAGGTAAGTTTATACAGTATTTTAAATAATTTTTTACACACAAAAATGTTTTGACTGCATTTGACTGTAACCCATCCCATGAGGTCAGGTGTGGAACCTTCCACATGGGGCACCATGTCAGTAGTCAGAAAGTTTCAGATTTGAGATTTTTCGGAATAGAGATGTTCAATCCATACTTACAAAGTGTCTCTTAAGCTCATTTTTTTTTTTAGTCTCGCTCTGTCACCCAGGCTGGATGGAGTGCAGTGGCACAACCTTGGCTTACTTTAACCTCCATCTCCCGGGTTCAAGCTATTCTCCTGCCTCAGCCTCCTGAGTAGCTGAGATTACAGGTGCACACCACCATCCTCAGCTAATCTATTTATCTTAATAGAAACAAGGTTTCACCATGTTGGTCAGGCTGGTCTCAAGCTCCTGACCTCAAGTGATCCACTTGCCTCACCCTCCCAAAGTGCTGGAATTACAGCCATGTAATTCCTGTAATTTGACTCCACACTGGGTCCCTTAAGCTCACTTTGATCTTTTCTTTCTCATGCCCCTCTTTAAACATAAAAAGAGATGGTTCTCCTTTTTCCTGGCAGGACACTGAATGACTACATTAAGACATGCTTGGATAATGCACTTCCACAGAACAGGCACGTGCTATGCTCACAACTGTTGCTCCCTGAGCATTTTCTGAGAGGCCTCCTGCTTTCTCCCTGGTCCTGAAAATAAGGCATCAATAAAAGCCTTCTCTCAAGTCATCAGGCAAATGATAAAACAATAAGCATCTCAGAGAGGAAGAATGTGATGATAGTGCAACGGCACCAATGAAAATAGCAGTATGCACTGTGCACTAGCCCTGAGCCACACACTCCGTTTCTAAATGCTTTACCTGTATTACCTCATTTTATCTTTACAAAGGACCAGTTGAGATAAATATCAATATTATCGCCATCAATGAGGAAAATGAGGCACAGAGAGGCTGGGTAACTTACCACAAAGTTACAAAGCTAGCAATGAAAGAGCCAAGATTCAGCTAAATTCAGAGAGTTCTAGAAAGTCAGTTCCGTGATGGCAGAGACTTGGTCTTCTTTGTATGCCATTACATCACCAGAGTCTAAAAGAGTGCCAGCCACATAGTAGGCATTCAGAAAACTATGTTTTCAATAAGTGAGCAAGTATACTCTGAGAAAGGTGGATTTCTATCAGAGAGAGGGAAGGAGATTGAATGAAGGAGCAAAGGAAGGAAGGAGAGAGAGAAAGAGGGAGGGAGAGAGAGGTGGACTGATACATAGGAACCCACACAAGAAGAGACACTGTTGCAAAGTTTCTCTTTTTACAAGTTAGCTTGTGGCAGAGCAACCCAGTTTCCCGAGAAGAAATTTATTTGCGAAAAGAGAACAAGGACTAAATCCGATTTAGTTTTCCCCTCGAGGATGGTAAGCTGTCAGAAAGCGTCAGAGGAATGTACACTCAGGTTCTTAAGCTGGATTATTCCACAGGGGAAAGAAACATTTCTGCTTTATTCCTCTCAGGGTAGTTCCACCCTAAATCACTGAGTGACAGCAGATGCAGTGACAAGAACTCAGTCCTGACCTGGCTCCACATTAACATGCTTCACCTCTGTTTTGCCATCAGGTCCTCCCTCCTCCAGCCCTTTCTCTCTCAATCAAAGACAGTAACCTCTCTTGGGCTGTAGAATGAATAAGGAAAGCTACATTTGCCTAACCTAACCTGGAACACCCTAATCAGTTGTTGGAGCGCAAGCCATTCACTAAGATGGGTCCTGTCTCCACTCAGTCACAAGGAAACTTCTAATAGGAAACATTTTCTCATCAGACAGTCTAATTTAAAATGTTTTTGCTCTCAGGAGAGCAATATTCCTCTGGAAGCACCCCAATGATAGGAACCTATCCTTTTACTGTCACATTCATTTAAAATCATTTTATAGCCAAAGGATGGCCAGTTGGAGGGAGGAAAGGGATTCAGACATTATCAAAATCCATGACCAAGCAAAATACTCGAATGCCTCACATTTGTTCTCTGAGCCACAAGCAAGGGATGTGCTTAGTGAAGTTTACCTTTGAAATATGTGGCCAGAAATTGCTCACTAAAATTTCATTCAAAATCCATTGACTTTTTCTCCTAGACTTGGCTATTCTTGCAGACAGTATGACGCTCCAGATTTTGGATCTGAGGTGTTCCGTTATCAACATGAAAAAAATCAAAATTTAGTTTTTAAAAATAGCTCAGGTGAGATTCCACAATCTACCACCTGAACTCATATAAGGCTGAAGGAATAAGTGGAAATTTTTTAAATAAGTGCTAGGTCAAGCTAAGACATGACTGAAACGGGAGGCAGTGACAGTTTTCCTTCATTGAGTCATTCATTGATGGAACAACACTAATCTTCAAGGACAGTATTTACACAAAAGAATAGGATTAAATCATAAATTCAATTCCACATACTCTTACGAAACTTTAGATGAACATCCTGAGATTCTATCTGACTTTGTCCATTAAAAAAGGGGGGGGGGGCAGGAGTGGGGGCTCACTCCTATAATCCCAGCACTTTGGGAGGCCAAGGTCAGGAGTTCACGACCAACTTGGCCAATATGGTGAAACCCCATCTCTACTAAAAATACAAAAATCAGTTGGGCATGGCGCCACACACCTACAGTCCCAGCTATTCAGGAGGCTGAGGAGAAGAACTGCTTGAACCTGGGAGGCAAAGGTTGCAGTGAGCCAAGATCATGCCACTGTACTCCAACAGAGCAAGATTCCATCTCAAAAAAAAAAAAGAGCAACTCTACGTTTCATGGCCACAACCCCTCAGCTAATGATGCTTATTAAGTGTTACATTTTCACAAGGTCATCAGCACTCTGGATTGTTCTAAGCACTGTGGAAAATATAATAGCCTATTTCGTTCAAAGGGCCTCAGGTACCACATGACCAATTAGCTGGACAAGGTTAAAGCGAGGCAGAACATTTCATCAAGTGCCCAGGTACTGTGGGAGATGTTTTGAGAAATTCTTTTCTGAATATGAGGCAATCAGCATTAAGTTAATTAATGGACAATGTTTATAGGTCAGTGTATTAATAATTCAACAGGCTCTATTTAGGAGATTTTTAAATAAAATCCCTCTCATTTCTATTGAGATAATACTAATTAGTAATCTAATATTACCTCTATTGGTTTCTCTGTTCTCTGCTGATGAAATTGTTTGGTCCTTTCAACTGTTTCACAAGTGTGAAGGGTAAAGGCTTTCCTTCACTCCCAACTCCCTGAAACCACCAGCAGCATCTTAGAAGGTACAAAGATCAGTCAGTTCATAGCCACGCTCTGTGGACACAACTTGGATTCAGCTTGCCCACGGACTACATGACCTATTTCCATCTTTTATATCCAAGACAAATGACAATAATGACATCCAATTCCAACTTTTTCTTTCAGAAATGGTAAACTAAGATTCTGGTTTTCTCTCTCACAGAAAGTTAGAAATGTACAAAGGCTCTGTTCTTTCTTGTTGGAATTCTATTAATTACCTTATGGGCTAATAAGATAGTCCAAACTTTGGTCTCACAGTGATAGTGTAGCAAGTCACATTTTTTTTCCTCAGATGAAGAAAGGGTAGTCATGATAATGTCCAGAAACCACAGGAGACCTGAAAGAATGGAATTCCCAGTGACCCTTGTGAACCATCATTGAAGGAGGATAATGGTTTTAGCCCATGGATCAGAGATTGAGAATACCAACTAGTCTTCTTAAGACATATAACCAACATCATATGCTGGGATATAAAGTAAAACCTACAGAAAAGTGCTTTTGATGGCAGGATCTGGACCCAGACAGCCTGGGTTCTACTTGTAAGTTATGTGGACCTTAGCGAGTTGCTTAATCTCTCTGTACCTTGATTTCCCAGTATATAAATTGAGGGTGATATCTAACTCAAAATTATTCTGAGGATTTAATGACTTAATATAGGTAATATGTTTATACTGCCACTTAGCATACTGTAAGCAATAAAAACACTAGATATTATTGTAACTATCACTAATAATATCATCACCATAATTATTCAACCCTTACCTTTAGCTATTAGTCCTATTTTTTCTATCTCTCTAGATTTATAAATATTTTAGTTTGGTCTTTGTTCACCTTCCTTATTGTCGGTCGTCTCTGCACTGTCTGCCTTTTGCTAAAAAACAGAAAAGTCCAGAAGAAGTGCTAGTGCCCAAGATCTCAAAGACTTTTGAAGGCCTGGCCAGACAGCAACCCTTGGCCTTGGAGGCCAGTCTTGAGCACATGCATTGCATTTGCAGAAGAACCACTTCCCAGGTGGTAGGTAGGCAAAAGATGGTAAAGCCACTCTTAGAATGCAACAAGGAACAGAGGGAGGCAATTCCGTTTAATTCAGTTCAGTTTATGTTTTTTCTGGGTCCTCAGTATGGCTGGTACTGAGATTGGCACTTAGGATGGGGAAAAGGTATAAAATCATGAGCAAGATGTAAAGATCTGAATAGTAATATAGAGACACGGTGTACGCAGACCTGTTAAATACAACACAATATGTGGTTGCATTGTACAGACAGGAAGTAGTGGCAGAATTTCTTGTGAGCTGAATTAGCTATGAAATATTCATGTAAGAAATGCTTCTCAGTAGAAGCTTGCCTTGTAACAAATCACTATCCTCCCAGACTCAAACCAGAGGATTACACAGATTAAATCATGACTCAGTCTAAAATGACTTGGATAAAATAGGTTTTAAAAAATCATAAAAGACTTGTCATTTCCGGCTTTCATGGTCTAGGGACTTTGGACCAGCAGTGGGAACAAGGGACTCTCTAACCTTTATCATCTCCTTCCAGGGAGTGGTTAGGTGCTGTCATCAACCCAAAAGACCTTTCAAAGAAGTTACTGAGCACTGCACCACTAAAGCAATGAGCCATTGTGGGGAGACAGATTTCAGACAGTTAAAACCATTTCAGGAAGCACAAGATGAAAGCTATTTCTCAAATACTCTGCATAGGAAGCCACTCTTCACATAAGAATTCCTAGCTTATGTTTGAAAAATCAAGCCAATTTTACCAGCGGTGTCAGAAATGTTAGGTCTCTGTAGGTTAAAAGTGTATTTGTTTGGGAAGAAATCTATGAGGTCATTTAACCTTTTTCAAAGGCTGGCACATTGCCTGTAATAGACCAATCTTTAACTCTAGACAGGAGAAAAACATGAAAAATATTTTAGCAAATGTGTTTAAATCCTGCTGAGAGAATTTTCTAAAGGGAATCCATAAATTTTTTAAATGTTGGAGAATCAGCAAATGTCATAACTTTTCATCAAATCAAGATAAAGACATAATCAACTGCAAAGTTCATATTATACACATTTGAAAGATAGAGGCCCTACCTATACTATAAATATTTTCTTCTGATTATCTTCCTTCAAAGTGATTTTTGTAAATTAAATCATTTTCAAACTATCATGAGAATTTATTATTTAGTAAAATAATATATTAATCATGTATAAAAGAAATGGTTGTTTTTAAGGCAACTATTCACCTCTGATATATCCATTTCACATAGCTAATTTCTATGTCTTTGGTTAATTTTTAAGGATTGTCTTAAATCGGGACTAGCCTAAAGTAAAAGTGAATTGGAGATTTTAAAATATAATTGTTTGTGATATTTCATTTGTTCAAAATGTATATATTTACCACATTTATAAGATCACTTTTGATAAGATAAAAAAGATCAAATATCAATAACATTTCTAATGCATATTTAGGTGTTTAGAGTTACGGACAGATGTAAAAATATACATAAACACAGATCGATATATAAAATCTCAGTTATATTAGTCTGAAGTAGAATTGCATGATTATTGATTCTACTGAAAAATGAGATTATACATCCTAACTGTAAAAGTCTTATAATAACTGGTGAAAGAAATAATTTGATAAATAATAGTTATCTCAATAAAAAAGAAACATTAGAGGGATATTTTATAAAATGGAGATTCCATCAGGCTTAAGACCACACGACTCCCCCAGAAATTGCACATACTTTACATTGTGTGGTGGAAATCCTGCAATTAAAAACAGTGAAAATATATGAAAACCAAAATACTGTTAAAGAAACAATATAAACAATAGTCACATTGTTTTCCAGGTTCCAACTGCTGCACTTCCTAAAACACTATCAAAATTTTTGTCTAAACACATGTAAGCTATTAAGTCAGGCAAATCGATTCTGGACATTATATGATGAGTACAAGACTTGCCATAGCCTTGGCTATAGTAGAAAGATCCCACAGCTACTTATTTCAATTATTTCTTTAGAAAATTTGTTAATTCTGTTGAAACATTAGAGAAGTCAGGAGTTTAATGTTCTGTATATTAAAACAGACAGTTCATTTCCTGTTGGTTAAAAACACAAACTCTGGAACCAGATTACTGGGATCAAATCCTGGTTTCCTCATTTCTTTATGTGCTGTTCTATTTCCTCATCTGTAAAAGAGAAATAATAATGGTACCTGTTTCATATGATTACTGTAAGGATCCACTTAATCGAGATATGCAAAGTGCTTAAAATACTGCTTGGCACACAGTAAATAAACACTGCATGTGTTGGTTGTTATTACTGTTTGCAGTAAGTATTTTTAACTGCCTGTAGACCTTACAAATTAATTCCCAGTGAGTGTTTAACTTGAATGTATTATAAGGGAAAAGGAAATAAATAATGCTCATCAAACACTGATGCAGTAACACTCCCTTATAACAGATTTCAGATGAAAAATACTTATTATTTGCCAACAATGTTTCATCAGCATGAGGGCAGCCACATAATCAGGTTTAACAGATAAAATGAATTTATCTAAACAGATGCCTCTCAGGATTAGGAAGAAAAAAATCCTGGATGATTTCCGATGTAGTAAAGGCTTTTTCAGTTTTAGCAACTTTTGCTAAGAAGCTCAGAAGACATTCCAAATATTCTGATTAACTTTTGGCATATCTAGTGAAATAAGAGGTAACCACTCTTTCTGTTTTTGAAACATATATTATTTAGAGTAATTTAGCAGGCTGGCTAAGATTATATGTAATTTAGAAGTACAAAAATGCCCAGGCTGTCATTCTAACACTTTGTGTGGTCTTTTAATATGTATGATAATTTTTCATGAAGTATAATTTTATTTTTAAGAATTACTAAGGTTTGAGACTTACCCATGAAAAAAAAAATCTCTTGAGAGGGAATACTCCCAAAATTCTACTTTTTTATCTAACAAAAATTAAACATTACTGAGGATGGCATGACAGTGAACGGAACTCAGCAGTAAAGAAGAAAGAGCCCTCAATTCTGTGCTGCCTCCTTCACTAACCATCGGACCTTCTGTGTGTTATTTGCTGTCCCTGACCTCAGGATCTGCATATGTGACAGGAAGGGGTTGGTTTAGAGAGTAGAACATGGTGGTTGAAGCATCTCCTTATGTAAAACTCGTATAAGTATGACATCCTCCTTGCAGCTGCCCAGTGCCCTTGCACTGTGTTTGGCTGGGTACAGTGGCTCACACCTGTAATCCTAGCACTTTGGGAGGCTGAGGCAGGTGAATCACCTGAGGGCAGGAGTTCGAGACCAGCCTGGCCAACATGGTGAAAACCCGTCTCTACTGAAAATACAATTAGCTGGGCGTGATGGCAGGTGCCTGTAATCCCAGCTACTCAGGAGGCTGAGTCAGGAAAATCATTTGAACCCGGGAGGCAGAGGTTGTAGTGAGCCAAGACTATGCCATTGCACTCCAGCCGGGCAATAAGAGCAAAACAACATCTCAAAAAAAAAAGGAAAGGAAAGGAAAAAGAAAACTCACTATCCCTTAAGGTGCTTGAGCTATCTACAGATACTTCCACCTATTTAAAAAGTTATTCCTTAGCCACATTCTGGATCTTCCTGCAAACTCTAAGTTCCATAGCATCTCAAGTAGCCTAGAATTCTAACTGAAATACAATAGAGCCTCACAACAGCAAACTTTCTAAATGATGAAAGAGAGCTCTAAATAACAGCAAACGCTGCTCTTTCTGCTCCCATTCTGTTTACCATGACTTTGCTGGAGTGAGAATAGCAAGGGGTCACAGGAATTTATAATGGTCCCTGTACCTTCAACTTACCAAGTCCCCTACCAAGTAACAGTTTTCTGTCAGAGAGAAGATTCTGCCCTCCCTGCTCAAAGGCATCCATGCCAACTAGATTTCCCCCGTAGCTCCCAGGGAGAGGTCAGGCCTAGAACAACCTTCTCCTCCAAGAAGGAAGATGTGGCTGTTGTTGGATTTAAATACATGATCTCTGTGCCGCAGAGCAGTGCTACTCACAGTGTAGTGTGAAGAGCATGCTGGCTTAGGAAACATTTTGTTACTAAGCTGTGACAGGAAAAGAATACTGAAAAGTTAAGTGTTTAGAAACGTTGCAGCTATTTAGTGCAACTGATGTTGACTAAACTCATGACCTGAGATCAGACCCCTTGCATGCTGCTGAATACTCACAGGGCAAGTCACGTGTGGTATGACCTACATATTTATCCTGTGCAGAAGGACCACACCTAGGTCTGCCATGAATTGAAAATAATAAAGTTCTTCACTTCAGATAACTTAGGTTTAGGGTTGAATCATGCCATTCTTTCCCATACCCTTCAATTTCCCCGATGAATTAAAGAACTCCCCACACTTTCTCCATTTACCATGGATGAACTGAACGTTGGCTTCGTTTTTGACTTCCATAAACCTCCAATTCAGTTTTCTAACGATTTACAACACTCATTTTAAAAAAATCTAAATACGATGAAAAAAATAAATGTTATTTATGAAATGTTTCTATAAGGCTGATTCCTATTTTTTATTAATATAAAACTAACTAGTAACCCACCCCAAGGAATCATATGAGTCCCTGAATAATAGCTGTATTTTTGAATATAGATCAAATAAGATTAAAATAATTCTAAAAAGAATTTTGGCAATATAGACATCCACCTGAACCAAATCAGCATGGTACAGTGGAAAGAACATTGAATTAGATATTGGGAGTCCTGGAGTCCAGATTTAGCTCTGATATTAACTTGCTTTGTAACTTTTTGAAGTCTCCAAGCTTGCTGAACCAAAACTTCCTCCTCTGTGAAAGTAGCAGTTTATATGAGCTGATCTCTAAAGTCTCTGACAACTTTAAAATTTTAGACTTCAAAGAAAATTATTTTCCCTTAAGGTAGTTTCCTGATGGAAGAATAATTTTCCCAGCTATGCATTTACTGCCAAAAGATAGACTGACCTGTCTGCACTTGTATGAGTAGCTCTTTTATTAGAAGTTTAGCATTAGCAGACTTTGCAAGGCTGAAATCACACAACAAATGAAGCAGTAACCCTAACCCCCAAAGCACGCCTTTGTCATGGGCACATGAGCTATAATTTGCAGGTATCTCTGGGACTGGTGTAACTCACAGGGGCCCAATATGACAAAATGGGTCCCATAAAATTCCAAATATCTATAAGGTACTGTTTATTGAATTGTTATTTGTCTCACAAGACCTTTCTCAGGGGGCTTTTCAGATGCCTAACAATCTGAAAAAATGCCATCTGTCCTCCCCTAACTCATAAACCCTATGGTATTAACTGAGGTTCTAAATAGAGGTTGGAATTGAGTGGCCCCCAGGAACACTTGAGCATGAATAACCATGATAGAGTTGACTCCACGGGTATTCCATTTCTTGTTTATGGCCCCAAAATGTGTTTCAAGCTTTCCTGCACTCCTGAGATGATGCATGCTGTCCCTGCCAAGGGATCTGTATAATATGTGTGAGCACTGCGCATAATTGTGATAACTGGGGTTAGCTTAAAAATACCAGTAACGTCTTTCATCTCTGAAATAAATGGAGGAGAATACTGATGCAAATGAAGACAAATTCAGAAAAAAAAATGGAACTGTATGGAAATTACAGAGTAAAATGCAAAATGTCTAATCATAGATCTCTATTCAAAAGAATGGAAAATTCAGATTTAAGCAATATGAAAATGTAGGCAGTATACTTTAGCAAAGAAAGTAAGATAATGAAGCAGTGGTACATATGTATATGTGCATATATTACATAACATATAATTTATTACTGAATCTATCAAAAAGCTGAAGAATATGAGAAAAGACAAACATTAATAGAATGCTTTGAAATAATACATTCAGTCCTCATTATGTAAAATATGATTGCAATTAAAATTATATATCTAAAAAGGCATATAAATACAGTGTGAAGATTTTTCTTATCTAAATTTTAATTTGAAAAGAGCATTTACATTCTAGGTTTTCTAGAAAAGAGAAGAGTGAATGACAGTTTTCCCACAAATCTAGCAAAGGAAGTCAGTGATTTACCCCAGGGCTAGGAATGCTGGATCAGGGATTGAAACTTACATACCTGGAAACAGCACAACAGCACCTGCTGGAATTGAGTGATTGAAAGAAAAATGAATTCAATGAACAGAGTCCCGGAGTGAGCTAGTCACCCCTCAGCTCAGTGGGCCATGATGGCTTGTTCTTAAGTGGCCACAGTTCATTAGGCAGGTGCTATTATTGATACCAATGTTCTTTCTTCCCTAACTGAAAGCAACAAAAGGACCTTGCACCAATGTCTTGCATCAATCGGTCAAGGTCTCCATGCAATAGCTGCCTCAGTGCCTCCAAATGCTGTCCAATAGTGAGTAAACTGGGCTCTTCTCAGCTACAAAACTGAAGCCTTGTGATCATCTCCCTTGACTCCCCCCACCTGCAGAGAAAGTGTCCTCCCCATCATTATCTGAACCATTGAGACCTGAATACCTTTCGGTCATATTTTTCCAGCCCTCTTCTGCTGGTGAGTGTGCTTTCTTTCCCTGCAGAAATCAAAAATCTCTACCTATGAGAAGATGTGGGCTTTCATGAGCAGCAGGCAGCAGACCGCCCTGGTAAGAAACAGTGACGAGGGCATCCAGAGAGTGCTCACCACAGACTACGCGCTGCTGATGGAGTCCACCAGCATTGAGTATGTGACGCAGAGAAACTGCAACCTCACTCAGATCGGGGGCCTCATTGACTCCAAAGGTTACGGAGTGGGAACGCCTATTGGTAAGAGGGGCAGACGTGAACCAAGACTGAGACAGAGAATGTCAGTTACTAGTGTGGAAGGAAATGGGCTCAGAGTTCTTTATTCCAAATTCTGAGAAGGCCTACAATGCCTTTAGTGAACAGTAGAAATATCCAACTTGATCAGAGACATAGTCTGAATTACAGATTCCCTGATATTTAACTTAATATACTTTAACTAATGTTTCTTTCAAGTTTTACCAATGTATATTTTAGAGTATATAGATTTTATTATTTCACCCCCAAATATCTTAAACAGAATATGTTTCTAACTAATCCTCTTCACATTGTTTCCTTCAATACCCATATATGCCTATGTAACGTATCTGCCTTAAATTAGAAGAAAGTTGATTCTGCATATGGATAGCAAAAGGTAGAGGACTAGGGTTCCATAAGGACAGATGAAAAAGGAGGGCTATATCAGTCAAAAGCAAAAGGATAAAGATCAAACTATTAGTATAATCTGCTGAGGCAATGCAATCAATGACAACTATGTAAAACCTCCAAATTCCTTAGTTCCATGTCACCGCTCTCCTAGGAATATTACTCCCTAGGTATATGGACCCATATAGCAATGAATTCTTGTATGTCTATAAGAGACATGAGTAGAATTCAATGGGTAATTAGTGATTTCCTCTCCATAGGAAACTCCCTGTCTACTGTTTCCCTCGCTATAGAAAATGGTATCATATAAGGTTCTGGTATAGTGGGAACCTGCTTTTCTCAAGTGAGCCATTGGTAATTTGTTAATAAGCATTCCAAAGGAGAGGAATCGGGGACTCTCTAGACTGCTGGGCTGGTCCAGAAGTCACAGCTAACAGTCAAGCCAGAGCATTAAGGACCTGAGGTAGATTTGATTTGTGTTAGTATCTTTGTCGTTCGAACGGGATGATCAGATTTGACTTTCCACATCAGGCAGGGATCACAAGCCGAAATGTTTACAGAGGCCAAGCAGATATAAGTGAGCAAAGCATGCTTGTGCCAGGAGGTAGTAAGGAACAGTAGCAACTATAGAAAATTACAGATCACATGACTTACCTAAAGGAGACAGCTGCCTTTCAGGTCAGATAGTTGTAGACATGTAAGAGTTTAAGAAAAAGATTGTGGAATATTTCATTTTCCAAGAAAAAAAAATCTAGATTTCAAGTGAACTCCCCTAATGTTTTTATTTAGCAACAAATTCATTAAAAAAGAAAAAACTGTACTTCATATATTCAACTTTTAATTAATATGAATATAACTAATCAGATAAAGTTCAACTATCTTCTACATTTACCATGAATACACAGCTAATTTGACTTTCTGCTATCTGCCTGATATTAGAAATATGTGCTATGGTTAGCTTTATTATTATGTCCTCTAAATAAATTTTCTGCAAAATGATTGGGCTAGAAGATTTATAGCTACCTTCCTGCTTCTTTATTTCCGATAACATTTCCTCATGAAAATACTAATATTGCTAGTGAGGTGTATATTTTTCCCCAAGTGGTGAGCTCTCCTATAACTTAGTCAACATGTTTTGTAGGAGGCTCAGGGGATCATTTTGCACTGGCTTACAGGATATTATGCCTTTTTTTTTTTACTTAAAAACAACATCCTATTTTCCTGACCAAGGTTTGCCACCTCATTTTTGATAATAAAGGTGAGGGAAGTTAGATGCTATTTTTTATATCTCATCACTGCTGATTTTAATGGGCCATAAATCAGACAAGAACACCAAGAGTAGGTACTTTTGCCTGAATTTTTGCAGAATCAAGACCCTCGTAGAGGAGTAACTGTAGTTCCTTAATAGAACTATCTCTAAACTATAAAGTCAAAAATTGTACTTTTATCATTCTATCTCCCACCTCATAACCCTACTCCACCATATTTCAACACTCCTTTTTGGTACCAAAATTCCTGTCTAGTAATAATGATTTAAAATAACAATGTGTATCACCCTTCCTGAGAACGTTTGCACTTTAACATGAGACTTTTAATTAGCGTCCACTTTACAGCATGGAATATAACTTGAAAGCTAAAATATCTGATAGTACAGTGAGTGACGCAGGGCTGGGAGACAGGAGGGAACAATGCACTTCTTCCTACCACTTTCCTAAATGAATGTAGCACTTTGAAAATCACTGCCTGCTTTCATGTGAATGAAGCTGACCTAGTGATGAGTACCACTAACATTAAATATGTATTTTATATGTATGTAATACAGAGAGATCCAAAGGTACCCATTCAGTCTCCTTTTGGCCAACCTCACCCAAGTTCCAAAGTTGAAAAGCCTTCCCCACTTCCTAGATGAAAAGAAATATACTCCAGGAATTTTTCATAGTGGTTATAAACCTGTCATCCTTTTAAACCAAAAACAAAGAAGGAATAATTGGAACAGATGGCAGACCTCACAGAGAATACATCCATTGAGAGTACAGCTGTTGGAAAAATTTGTGAGATGCTTCTTTTATGATGAATTGACTCTTTACAAAAGATCAGTTGCTATTCAAGAAGATGTGTGAAATATATATATATATATGTATGTATATATTTCAAGTGACATAATAAATAACTTCCAATGTCTTTTAGTTCAGTTAAGCAACAACAACAAAAACTTGAGTTAATATATATTCAGATATTAAAAATTCTCTGCACACTTCCAGTCTTGTCCTGACTAAATCCCTTATGGTTCCAAACCCTGTCCCACAGTCAAAGATTGGCAAAGTCACAACACAAAATTGAAGACTTTGCCTCTTAGAGATACTCAGGACAAAAGCTCTGGAAACTTACCTCCTGAGAGATTTAAAATAAAACTCTGAGGCCGGGCACGGTGGCTCACAGCTGTAATCCCAGCACTTTGGGAGGCAGACAGATCATGAGGTCAAGAGATCGAGACCATACTGGCCAACATAGTGGAACTCCGTCTCTACTAAAAAAATACAAAAATTAGTTGGGCACGGTGGCACGCACCTGTAGTCCCAGCTACTTGGGAGGCTGAGGCAGGAGAACTGCTTGAACCTGGAAGGCGGAGGTTGCAGTGAGCCAAAATTGTACCACTGAACTCCAGCCTGATGCCTGGTGACAGAACAAGACTCTGTCTCAAAAAAAAAAAAAAAAAAAAAAACCCTCTGAGAGAACAAGAACATTTAAGGTTTGAACAGGTTACCGGGAGGCTGGAAATTATCTTTCTCAGAGACCGACTTTAAACAGAGATCAGATTTCCATCTGTCTGAAACGTTTTAGGTATTGCGCAGCCTGGAGGCAGAAGGAAAGCATCAGTCAACATTTACTGAGCACCCACTGTGTATGCTGCTAGGGTTATTACTGCAACCGCTAACATAAGAATCATTCTTATACTCTTCAAAGCACTTTCATGTACATTAAAGCAAAGTGCTCCTAGTTCACTTAATTGCTCACCTGCTATGGGTATATTAATGGTGCTAATTTTTACATTAGCCATTATTCTATGGATATTAAAGCAAACAGCCAATATATTTTAATTTAGCTTTCAATACCCATTTTTTTCACCAAAAACTTATACTCTTAACTGACAAGCCATAATCTCATTCCAAAACATTTTGCTCTTCTTTTAAACTTGCTTTTGAATACTGACAATTATTTTAGAAAGTCTCATGAGGACAATTGATAACAAATAACACAAACGTGAACCTTCTGTTTTTCTAACTTAAACCATGCCATAAGACATAAGGCATATGTAGGGGTGGGAGCAATGGTAGGGGAAACTGTCATGAAAATAACACTGAGAAGTAAGAAGTCAGGAGACTTGAGTTTGATTCTTGGCTGTGCCAGCAACTATCAGTTTCACTCATACTTTCAGGTCCTAAGTTTCTTCCACTCTAAAATGGAATGTGTACTGAAGTGTAAGTAGACTGGACTGTATTATTCGTAAGATTTCTTCTAGTCCTAAGCTGCCTCATTTGTCAATGTGCTTCCACCAAGAAAGATTTTAAAGTTTGCAAATAGAGAAAGCCAGGGTATACTACTTTTCTACTGAGTAGAAAAAATGCTAACAAGAGTTCTTCACATTCAAGGAGAGATTAAGTAAAAAAATATTACTTGGTCTCTTCCTTTGCATTGATTGACCAAAATCCAGTATTGGGAATCTATATCTACAGATAGATGTTGGCCCTTTCTACCCCTTACATAATTAAAAGTTCAATGGCATTACTAGAAGATAGAGAACA
Organism: Callithrix jacchus; assembly: GCF_049354715.1. Classification (NCBI taxonomy): domain Eukaryota; kingdom Metazoa; phylum Chordata; class Mammalia; order Primates; family Cebidae; genus Callithrix; species Callithrix jacchus. The sequence continues at coordinate 35,615,038 of NC_133522.1, read as the reverse complement.
AATAATATCAATAAAGTCCTTGCAAATTTTCCAAACCTAACTGAACTTTGTAGGACATTTGAATTATTCAAAACCTACTCTTAAGTTTATCTTAATAGTGCATCAGTCAATATATACTAACCAATATCTGCAAATTTTCAGTGGCTTACATATTAAATGTTAATTTCTTGACATTGTCACAGTCCACTGTGGACTAAAAGAGAGGCTGTGCTTCATGAAATCATCCTGAGACTCAAGTTCCTTCTATTTTTTGGTTCCATGATTCCTAGAGACTTGAAATCCTTTCCTTCTTGCTATATATTTTGAAAAAGAGAGAGAACCAAAGATCATGTTGGAAATACATCGCCTTAGTTCCCATTGGCTAGAAACCAGTCACATAACCACACCTAACTGTAAGGGAGAGTGGGTAATGTCTAGTTACTCCCCTCAGAAGAAGAAACACCACTGCTGGTCATCCAGCCAAGCTCAGTCACAAAATGAGACAACAAAGACCTAGGAAAAAGTAAGATCTAAATAATTGTTAACTTAAAAAATGTATCCACAATATCTACAAATTTGGAAAGTAGAAAAGGTGGCTTCATTTCTTAATAAGTAAAGCGTGACAAGCTGCAAGGTGGTCATCCCGTAGGTTGACAAAAATGTATCCAACCAAAATCAAAGACAGGCACTTGGAAGAAAGGGGGGTTGGGGCAAGAGTGTTATACTGAATAGGTTGGCTAAATATATATATTCAACTGGTTACAGAAGGAGCTGTGAATGTTCATAAAGATGATCCTGACACATGCATACTTGACAAAAATGCATGTAATATACAATCCATGCTCCCTTTAAGGTGGAGCTTAACATTTAAATGTATTATAATTAGGTTCTATACGTCAAAATATCTTTCAGGACACAAGGGCATGCAAGAGCACAATCTCTTTAATCCAACCAGAACCAGTCTAAGGTCGGTGGTCTTATCTGGAGAAAGTTACTGAAATCAGGATCTTGTTTGATGAAAGGTATAGCTGATAGAACAGGGGTAGGGAGTCAGTGTCTGTGAGGTGGGTGAGCTGTAATTGTTTTAATATTGCTCATCTCGAGGCCAGTGCTTGTTTGCCTCCTTGAGAAAAAGAAAAGCCTCGTGGCAGTTAAAATGTAGGTTATTCTTTTTTTTTTTTTGAGATGGAGTCTCACTCTGTAGCCAGGCTGGAGTGCAGTGGCGCAATCTCGGCTCACTGCAACGTCCACCTGGGTTCAAGCGATTCTTCCGCCTCAGCCTGCCAAGTAGCTGGGACCACAGGCACGTGCCACCACGCCCAGCTAATTTTCGTATTTTTAGTAGAGACGGGGTTTCACCATGGCCAGGATGGCCTCGATCTCTTGACCTCGTGATCCGCCCGCCTTGGCCTCCCAAAGTGCTGGGATTACAGGCGTGAGCCACCGCACCCGGCCGGAATATAGGTTATTATTTAAGCGCAAGGCTGGGTGACTTAACCCTTGTCTGGCATGGCCTTTGATCCTGTTTATAATTTGGTATCTTATTGCCACTAACAGACTGTTCTGTCTGACCTGCCATCCTGGTATAGCTACAAACTAAGTTTTTAAGGTTTTTCTGGGGCGCTTTGGTCACAAAAGAGGGTCATTCAGTCAATGGGGGCTTAGAATTTTATTTTTAGTTTATACAATGAAATCTCTTGACACGAAAAAGACTCATGATTATCTCACCCGAAACAAAACATGTCGTAGAATTCCTAGCTTCACTTCTTATTTAAAAGGAGCAAACAGTCAGGGCCAATGTTAATCTCAACATGTCAGCTATCTCCTTTCCAATTATTTAGCGCCTTCAAAATATAGAATTGAACTTTCCTGCCCTTTGCAAGTCAATGTGTGGATCGGGGTTTTACAACTGCCATAATATAGTTATCACCAAGATGATAACTAAGAATACTTCTTGATGTCTTCTTCAACATTTTGATAACCAATATCCAAATGACTTTACTTCCAGGCTCTCCTTACCGGGATAAAATTACTATTGCTATACTTCAACTCCAAGAAGAAGGGAAGCTGCATATGATGAAAGAGAAGTGGTGGCGTGGGAATGGCTGCCCCGAGGAAGATAACAAAGAAGCCAGTGCTCTGGGAGTGGAAAATATTGGGGGTATCTTCATTGTTCTGGCTGCCGGACTGGTCCTTTCTGTATTTGTAGCTATTGGAGAATTCATATACAAATCACGGAAGAATAATGATATTGAACAGGTGAGTCATCTTTCTCTAGGACTGAGTAGCTCATAGTTTGCATTGTCTGTCTTAAGTTTGGGGGTTCTAAGGATGTTTGCTCGTTTTTGTAACAGTCTATTGAATTAGATGCCAGAAGAGCCATTTTTGAGTTAGAGCAAAGAGCTGTTGAATCCCTGCCAGGTGCTGTGGGCACTGCAGGTCAATCATTTATTAATGACGAGGAAGGGCCTTATACACTAAATCCAATTAGCACTATTTGGAATGACAGTGCAGAAATTCCAAACTCAGTTAATTTTTGAACAGTTGTTTGCTCGTAAGATAGAAACCCTAGATGGAAAAAGGCAAAAATAAATACAAAATTGGAAAAGATATAAAAAGATATTTAAAAGAAATGCTTCCAACGCTTAAGTATAGATTCTGAGCACATGTGCTAATGCAAAACAATTTATATAAATAGGTAAAAGTTGTATTATGAAATTGAACACTTATTTGTGTCAAAGTAAGATTTGTAAAAGGATAGTTCACTCCAATTTTTTTTGCCAGGAATATAGTAAACAATATAAAATGAAAATCCAATGTATATTTTATTTTTCTAAATTGTGTTTGAGATTATAGGACAATTTTAGTAGTTGACATTTTTGCCTATTACTTTTGTTTTTGAAGAAAATCACACCCTTTTTGAAAGAAATCAACTTACACTCTTCTGAAAAGCTGATTGTGATTTAAGATAATTCCTTCACAACCATACTAGAATAAACAAAATACAAAGCTTATGGCCATGATAGTGAATCAAGCTCCCCATTCAATGTTTAAATATTGTTAGAATTTTAAGAGTATGACTATTAATAATAGAGCCAGTTTAATGCTCTGCTGTCATCTTGAAATTCTAAATAAGTTTTGAACAAAGTGTCCCACATTTTCTTTTTGCACTGGATACTGCAAATTATGTGGCTGGTGCTGATTAATAGATCCACTTTCTTTAAGTGGAAGCCCTTCTTAAATGTCCAAAACTGGGGATGATTCATTATACCCTGGTTTCACATGAAAATATTCCCCAGAATTACAAGGTAACTCTGACAACAATGAACATCCCTTTCTTAAGCTCTGCTATAAGAAGCTGTTTTTTTAATTAAAAGGGAGAATGAACTGATCTGCTTTAACTTTCAATTTGCTCTTGAGGTGTCTTGTTTTATGCAACTAATTTAAAAAATAAAAACCTGTATATATGATGCTTTAATGTGCTTTTCATAGTTGCCAGCTTCATGTGATTTAAATTTCATTTAAACATTCATTCTTGCTTCTGATTTATTCATTTTCCTATATTTTTTTCTCATTTCTTTTGCATGCAAGGCTTTTTGTTTCTTTTATGGACTGCAATGTAAGCAAACCCATCCAACCAACTCCACTTCTGGAACCACTTTATCTACGGATTTAGAATGTGGCAAATTAATTCGAGAGGAGAGAGGGATTCGGAAACAGTCCTCAGTTCATACTGTGTAATCAGTTAAAAAAAAAAAAGGTGTGCCCAGTAGAAATTGTTTCTGCTAATTGGTGTTATTGATATTTGTATTCGCTAAGCATAATAGCCACAATTCTCTATTCCTTTAGGATAGCAAAACTCGTGTTCTAGACATTGAATTGAATGCGCCAGAAAGAGACTTGCACTGTATGTTGAAGCAGGGGCATATTAGGGGTATACAGACTTCTAGAAATGTGTATTTACAGGAATTGTCTCTGTCCCAACTAGTCATCTTTGTTCCATCTTCATGCATTAGAAATAAGTAACTCTTTCTTCATGAAAAAGGAAATTTAGACTTTCAACAGTGCAAAGCATGAAAACAAAATGCAAATTCTGCGGACTTCTTTTCATCATTGTGAACTTTGTTCCCTCCTCTTTCTTTCTCCCTGTCCCATACATTGTGTAGATCTGCATATTTTCAAGCCACCTGAAACTCTTACCTTTTCAACAATACATATATAACTCCATAACAATGTTAATTTTTTAATTCAAATTCGTGTCACAATGTAAAATGTATTATTTACCCAAAGACTCAAAAGTGTCTTAGAGTTTAGGGATTCAAAAACCACAATCCACAGAAAGAAAACTAAACTTGAAACCTCTGGTGTCACAGAACAGCACTACCTAAGTTGAACACCACTCTTGGAAACAGAACACAGTCAAGAATAATTCCCGGGCAGAAATTCATTAACCTCAAACTCTTAAATAACATTGACTTGTAGAGTTTAATAGTCTTCTGTAGGTTCTGAGTCTTAAGGAATAGTGATATTTTTCAGGCTATATAGTATTTCTTCAAAGATCCCAGTAAAGTCCTAAGCTATGTACTAATTCATAGCATCTTCTATTTACCACTCACTTGCTCCCTCTCTTTGCATTGATGAGCATCTTTCCACAAGATGTTACTTCACTTCCTTCCCACTAACCCAAGATAGAGTGGTTGTTCTTGGAGCAATCTTCCCTGAACATCACCACTTTCACAGTTGTTTCTTTGCATCCATCACCATTATTAATTTATTCCATTATCAAAGTATTCTGGGGAAAACAGAAAGAGGGGAAAAAAATAAAGGAAAGAATGTCCATAGACATTAGTTACAGATCTCTGTAGATTTATTTTCCATCTGGATTCAAAGTGCTGTACATAATTCCCATGCTAACTCAACCTGGCGATGTGAAAAAAACCTGATTGCACATTTAATTTATTGTGACAGAGAATATCTGATGATTTCTCTAGGCTCATTTTCCCTCCCGAGTGAATAGGAAAATTGAAGATGTGCTTCATCTTTTCTCAATATGGGATCAGTTGGTCTTTATTCTTTTCTTAATGGGATTACCTTTTGACACATCAAGCGATCCCCTAAAGCCCATTCCTTGAAGTAGAAATAGGCCATCTGTGCAATCATATAGCATTTTACCATCTCTTTGCTTAGCTTTAAATGGCTCTGAATTTTGGAAACCACAGACCTTTCCAATCAATTGTGTACTTCTTTAGTAAAGCATATTCAGGAAAGTTGACTTTTGTCCTGATTGTTTCTCAGCCTTGCTTCCTTCTTTAAAGAACTGTACTCAGAAGAAAATATCATAAATTATACTAACAATGTTTTGTTGTTACTAAACTAGAAGCAACATATTATTTGTCCCAAGTCAGAGTTCGCATTTTCATAATCAAAAGAATCAGATGTTGGGATGAATATGACATTATTCTTAGCTTCATATTTCATGGATTCAGTATCTAGAAACCACAAATTTTGTAAGTTTACTTTTCCAAAGACAATTTAATAAACCAAAAATGCTACCAAAAGAGTTCAAATGTGATTGATGAAAGATAGACCATCAGAATTAATAATAACAGACAAAACTTAACTTCCTGCAGAGACTATTATTTAAAAGTGTAATTCAGAGATTTGAGTAAAGAAATTGTCTCTTTCAAAAATTAATATTTGTATACCACTTTAGATTGTATAGTACCTAATTCTGATACTTCTATAGTATTTTATAGTTTTCAAAATGTTTTCACATGTAACATTACATTTGATCTTTTCAACAATTTAAATTTAGCTTTACTATCAGTCATTGGCCTGCAGTTATAGATTTTAGAAGCAGAAGAAAATATTCTAAAACAGCCAAACTTAGATTCAAGTTCCAGTTGAATCAAGAGCCACACACTGAATAACTGTATGCAGGTTACCAAATTTCTCAGTCTTGATTTCCTAAAATATAACAGTGGGACAAAATTTCTAGAATATAAAGTTTTGTACAGGTGTTTTTCAAAATGGGTTAAATTGGCAAATGTTTCTCAAATAAAATTTTTATAGTTAAGTAACCCATGGAGCGTCACTCTAAGTGTTCCTTTACTACATGCTATCTCAGTGTGCTTCACAAGTTTTCATTCATTGAGAATTTTCAACAAAGCAGAAAGTATTCAGCGCTTCTCAAGCCAATTAGATTGCAGATTTTTTCCCCCACAACATCTTGACAGAACAGGGTTCCACAGATCATCCTCAAGGGAACACAGGCATGATCATGTGAATCTCATCCCGTAAGAGTGTACAAAACATCTTGCATTGCGCTTGACACATAGTAGCACTCAATAAATAATTGTGTATACTTTGGAGTAAACTTCTAAGCCTCAAATTTCTTACTTGTAAAATGAAGGTAATATGGCCTTTATACAATTACTATGACAATTAAATGAAATCATGGCATAGAAAATGAGCTTATTAATATTATTATTATATTATATTAATATAGATCAGTTAAGAACTGTTGGTACCTTCTGGAGAAACTAAGGATTGCTCTGGTCACATGGGCAGTAACTAAAATTTATCAAGCATCTTAAATTGCAATCTAGTTTTAAAAATTCATTTTCTAATTTAGAGGCTCAAACTCTAAGAGCAGTTTTTTCTGGTAGAAGCCTTATAAATTAATGGCAGAGGTCATTGCACTCAGAAGAAAGACCCAAATTGGTATTATTTGAAGATCTATATTGGAAGTTCTGGACCTCGGCTCTAGAAATTCTAATTTAATTGTCTAGTATTGTGGCATGACAATGGTAATTTTTTCAGATGCCCAGTTGATTTTAATGTGCTGGAAGAGGTGCAAACCAATAAGCTAAAGTATAATCTTATGTATGTAATTAGAACTCAATAGATGATTGCTGTTGATTGCTTGATTGATTGCAGAGGTAGAGCCACTAATTCTATGCAATATATATAACACATGTTTGGCATTCAATCTGATAGAGCCTATCCTCTGAGAATTCAGGGAAAAATGCACATCTTTAAGATGGAAATTTTATGATATTCAATTGATAATCTTTATGATTAGTTGTAAAACTATAGAACTAGACCAACTCAGAATTATCAAGTAGACAGTTTATTGCTCTCTCTGTGCCTTTTCCTCTCTGGAGAAACCTTCATTCATCTCAAGTACTTTGTTTCTTCACACTCTTCTCTCTCTCTCTTTTTTTGAGATGGAGTCTTTCTCTGTCACCCACACTAGAGTGCCATGGCGCCATCTTGGCTCACTGCAACCTCTGCCTCCTGGGTTCAAGCAATTCTCCTGCCTCAGCCTCCCGAATAGCTGGGATTACATATGTGCACCACCATGTCAGGCTAATTTTTGTATTTTTAGTAGAGACGTAGAGATGGGGGTTTCACCATGTTGGCCAGGCTGGTCTCGAACTCCTGACCTCAAGTGATCTGCCCACCTCGGCCTCCCAAAGTGCTGGGATTACAGGCATGAGCCTCTGTTCCCAGCCCACATTCTTCTCTTTCTCCTTTTATACTGGTTCTCAACCAGTTCTTGCCATCGTGTCAATGGATGCTAAGATCACAGTGACCCTACTAGGAACCACTGCATTTCAAGTGAACTATGGAACAAAAGACTTAAGTGTGAAAAAGAAAAACACCTTTCAAGCTTTATGTTTACATCATTAGTTCTCATACTTTGGTGTAAATCAGAACCACTGAGGGAAGTTTTCCAAACTACCATTTACAGGCTCTACCCCAGACATTTCTCCTTAGTAGGAAGAGTCCAGGAAGCTGCATTTACAATGAAGCTTGAAAGTGAATGCCAAAACTATTGTATACATTAGTTTTCATAAAAATTAGCTAGAACATAGCAGTTTTTTCCCAAATTAAGTCACGTACATGACTCTTTCTTAAAAGGATCTCCAATACAGGGGTTTGGGTTTTTTTAAAATAGCTTTTCTTACATATTCTTTTCCAACAATCCTGACTATAGTTGCATTATTTAAAAGTAGATAGTAAACAGGAATTTCTATTAAAACTAGCTTGAATATAGCAGTTTTACTAGTTTAATTTCAGATTAACTGTTGAGCATGAGTTATTGTTAAATAATAACAGGTTGTCTACAGATTATACTTTGGAAAATATTGTTTAAGCTTAGGAGAGAGCACAGAGGGATTAAAAGTTTGAACAAGTGGCCAGGAGTGGTGGCTCACACTTGTAAGCTCAGGAGTTCAAGACCAGCCTGAACAACATGGTGGGCCCTCATCTCTGTAAATCAATCAATAAACAAACAAACAAGATTGAACAAATGCATCGACAGCAATGAAACATAGTGTGGTCTGATTTGTTTCCTAATAAATTTGCCTCAAACCTAATGATATAAGGGGAAAAAATTAAGCTTTCTATTTTTAGACTAAAATTATAAATTAAATTATTTTACAGAGTTTTTCTAGCAAAATAAGAACTATTTAAGGAATACATCATGGGTAGGAATCTTGCCATTGGAAAAATCAGCTGGATCATATGATTATAAACCTATCCAAGAGAAATTATTTCCAAATACCTCACTGCATTTGACTAGCATTATATTATATTCTGTATGAGCCATCTGTAGCAATGCAGTACTATAATGAATCCCAATTAGTCTGCAAGCACATGACCCTTTCACCTCAAGGTCTATTTCCTAGTAAGCAGTTTAGAAAGTGTCTGAACAGCCTTTAACAACAAAAGGAAAGCAAAGGATTCTTACTTATTAGACTATTTGCTGAACATCTAACAGTGCCAAATGGCATTATTAATTAACTCTTGTAGATTATTAAAAAAAGAAATTCTGCTCGATGCTGCAGTTTTAACTAGCCTTTAGGAACCATCTCATTATACTTCTCACAGTTATGGAATTTTATGTCCATATGCGCAAGCATATTAAAATCATTTTTGCTTTCAAAATTCTCCCTACAGAGGCCAGTATTACAGAGAATGGGGTTCTACCTTAAATTTTCAAAGAATTCCTATTTGCAAAGATATGAGCATCCTTGTGATAGAAAGACAACATTACAAATGCAGCGTGTGAATGCGAAACCCGAGAGAATGTGACCTTTATTGTTGTCAGCCCAAATACGGCCAATGGCCCAAAGTACACAACAATATGTGTCCATGTTGCAATGTGTACATCCAGATAGACACAAAAATGAGTAAGACCTGGATGAGGGAATGAAGTCACTGTATTCCCTCTAGCAACTAAAATATTTTAATTTAACTTGACCAGAATTGCTTTCTCCCCAGTTTTTCAACTGAATGGAGGATTTAGACCTAAAATATTCAAATATTCTGATTTTTCAATGTCAAACACGAAAGTGGTCCTAATCAGTTTGTCTTGACCAGCCACAAGAACTGAGAAATTACTGTCTTTTGATAGCCCACTCCACCTTGGTATTTATCTTTCCTCAGTGTTCTTTGGCACCATTATCAGATGCTTCCAAGCATCTTCAGTTCTACCTCTCCTGTAGTCTGATCAATTTATTTAGCAAGTGATTTCCGAAAGTCTCTTTAATTAGGTTATTTTTGTAATCGTGTGAAGAGGTTTCCTTTGCCTGGAAACTCAAATATTAATTAATTATTAGAAAAGCCAGGATGCAATTAACATCAGTATAGAAATAACGTTTCTAATGTACAAGTTATGCTGTCTATCAACAAAGCAAACTCTGAACGATGGGCATGACCCCTAGACAGGTGACTTCGGAATCACATGCCAAGAACTCAGGGCTCCACACTGGTGCTAAAGGGCCATGTGTCTTTGGGCAAGTCATTTTCCTTCCCTCAACCTCAGTTTCTTCATCTGTGGAATGAGGAGATCGTATTTGAAGTTCTCTTCCAACCGCAATATTGTTTGAATCTGGCAGAAAAATGGGAAGGAAATAAAACCACGGAAGCAGTGATAAAAAGAGATTTTTGTTTCTATATTTCTTCATATGGTTATGTCTCTCTCTTGGACACATGAAGTTCTTATTTATGTCAGAATGACTATGCCCTGCCAGTACTTCAAGGCAGAAAGTCCTGTCTTGGATATAGAGAAAATGGCCCCATGAGCCATCACGACGTCAAGAAGCAAGAAGGTTCCCATCCAGTGAATCATAAGCAAATCATTACAGACACAGTGAAGTTTACAGAAGTAGAATAGTTCTTGACCTTGATGAGCCTGCAGACCAGGTAAAATAAAACAAAAAGGAGACAGGTACCTACGAAGCCATTTGAAGCTGTAGAAATGAATACACATTCACAAATCACAAAAGAGGATGACAAATGGGACGGGACCACATAGGAAGACTCTATTCTGCAAGTAACTTAGTATTTCTTCTAAAAACAAACAAGGAGAAATAAAGAAAGAGGACAGCATGCATTTATATTCTACTGGTTTTATCCCTACCCTTCTTTCTACCATCAACTATGGGAATTTTATATGAATTGCTCCCAAACTGAAATGAGTTAAACTCTTAGCTTTTGAGATGTTAAGTAGTCCTTGCAGATTTGTGGCACAGAGGAAGGTCTTGAAAACCATAGTTTTTAATTGCAAGATCCAGATGTTTCATTGAATATGTAAGTTGTTGTAATTCAAAAAATTTATCTATAATTGGCAAGAGCCAAAACCCAAAAGGCTAACATTGGAGAAATTGACATGATGATGTTTTAATACCTTACTTTCCTACCATGAACAGATTCTGACCACTAGGAAAGAGAGAATTGGAGGAAAGTCACAAAGGTTAGATACTACCTTAATCTATGAGAGGAGGCTATTCCTCAGCCAATGACCGTCTCTGAACCAAGTTCACACTTGGGAGGATGCAGGAGAATAGAAACCACAGAAAACTTAAAAGGGAATCCTGGAAAGAAAATGCCATTTTTTTCCTTCACAGGGTCAAGGTCCAGGAGGTGGTAAGACCTGTAGAGATATTTTATATCCAACAGTCTCCTGAAAGGCAGAATAACATGTGGGCAGTGAAGCTATGGAATGCTTCATAGAATCTTCCTCAATCTCAGAGAATGCCAGGGAAAATAGCCAAACATTCATGGCTCTTCTCAGCCAAGAGGCATGTAGAAGGGCTGAGAGAACCAGTGCACTGGAAGACTTGGTATTAGAGCAGAAAAGACAGAGTGTGTGGATGCGACATGGCGACCATGGTCATCTGAGAGGGCACAGCAGAAATAGTGATCAGTGTTCACGACCTAGTAGGATGTCACATCCCATGGAAGCCAAAAGGACAGAGGGTAGCCTTGGACTAGCTGATCCTGGGCCCTCTAGACACCTCTTTTTATCCCAGATGACCCTAGGAAAAAAGAAAAGAGAGAACGAAGGTAGGGGGAGGTTTGCATTAACAGAGACATTAACCAAAAGAAAGCATTTTAAACCAAAAGTGAATTGTCTTGAGTTGATAAGACCCACTAGCAAAAGGGGAACCTCTAAGCTAAGGTGAATTCTGTTTTTTTTTAAGTAGTATCACATAATTCGTTTGCATATCCAAGCTTGTAGCTTGAGAAAAATGCATTCCCACTACCACGGGCATAAACTGATACCCTGAAAACTCTGTATGTAGTGCATACGTGCACTGTGGACAACTAACACCCAACATCACAGGCAGTTTAGCTGAAAGGCAGGGCCATTTCCCTGTAGAGAAAGGGCATGCAAAGAATTTCTTGGAAGTTTATTTTATGGCCCTAATTTAGCCTCTGAAATGAGAAAAAGGAAAAAAAAAAAAAAAAAAAGACCAAGCCCTCACTAAGAGGTGAGGGAAAGTCAACCCACACAGAATCCTCTCAGGTCTTCAGTGCAGGAAGCCAGAGTAAGACCAGAGGGCCAAGGCACAAAGCCACATTGGCCTCTGACAGTGACTCTAGAGAGAACTGCACCGTGTAGTTTGGTTGGAAGCACAAACCCACATTCCTGCCACTTTTAGCAAGGAGAGTTGCTTATTTCCAGGTATACAAGGCCCACTGGAAGCTTCTCACTGTAGGACTCTCTCTCTGCTCTTGGTTATGGCACTGGGTGGGCCAGGTTTTATGCTCCGTTTTATACTGTCAGCCATTTGTGTGTCCTTTCTAGGGCAGGAAAATGTTTTAGCTGCTCTGGCGCATCCTTGGGAGGCCATGGGAGTCTCAGGACAGTTTCAGGTTGGCCTGATGGCGTACCCTGCTGACACTTCTCTGCTCCATTAACTGCCTCCTCCAAGAGCCTGAGACAGAGACTGGGCTGTGATTACCCTGTGTTCCCAGGTCCCCATGCCTATCAGGCTGCCTTTCTTATCCCACCACATGGGAGTTTGCCCCGGAGAAGGCAGAGGAGGTGTCCCTCCTCATGTCTTCCTCAGCATCTAGACTCTGGTCAAGATTCTCACATCACCTGGTTGAACTTTTCTCCTTGAGAGCAGCTGCAGACAGCCCTTTCTTTACATTCCATCCTCAGTCCTATAGGCCAAGTCCTGAAGGCTCAGGATATTTGATATTTAACGTCAAACTTTTACAATTCAAAGTGTCTGCGTTTTCCTTGTTTCAAACACCTGACTGTTGTAATTAATAGCTTCAAAGATGCTGCGTCTTCTATAGATTCACAAAAGTCCATTTAAAAGCTCAAAGCTCCAAATTTGAGTCTTTTTTCTTTCTACATCATCCCTATCCTGAAGGTAATGCATATAAAAGCCCTTGCCATAACTTGAAAAGTGAGAATAAGGTCTGGGATTCAGAAGAATTGGAAAAAAGCGCACAGATGAATATCAAAATATTTCATTGCCTCAATGTTAACCCCACTTTTCAAAGTTTTCCATGACTTTATCCCTAATGTTATAGGAGGATGAACTTACACACCCCCTACTTGTCAGGAATTTGCAGTGGATAGCCCCAAGTGACACCCCGTGTGCAAAACATTTTAAGAACCGCCATGGCACGTGTATAGCTATGTAACAAACCAGCACATTCTGCACGTGTACCCCAGAATCTATAGGGATTATGCATGCCATTTCACAATATAGTATTTATTTTATTGAGAGAATAGGGTTTCTAAATGAAATCTTTAAAGATGAACAACAGGAGGAACACTTATGTATCTAACGTCGTGGAGAAACTCTGTGTCCCTCGTCAATATATTTTTACGGTTTGAGGAGCTCAGATAGGAGAACAAGGAATTCTAGGGCATGCATTCGTGCAAACAGAGAAACTTAAACCTAAGATGTGAGATGGTAAAGGTGTTGGCATCTGGTCCCAGGTGTGGGAACAAAGATGAAACAGAGCAGAAGAGAAAACATGGAGATAATGAAAGCATGACATTAACAGACACAGGGAAAAGGAGTTCATGAAGTCTGCATGCTATAGCCAAGGGAAGGGAAGACAGGCTTTCGAGATTGATTTCCTAGCAGGGACCAGTTTAAAGCATTAAAGGGGCAAGAAAATGGGCCAGGCAAGACATGGCTGCTGGGTTATGAGCAGAAATTAGGATGGGAGACCACACTTGGAAGTTTTACTTCAGTGTCTAGATTTCCTTTGCCCCAAAATTCTTTTCACAGGCCCAAGAAAGGAGAATCAGCTTTCTCATTAGCTCTTAGGCACGAAGTAACATAACCACTATTCTGGAAGCTAATATAGTGATCAACACTCAACCTCTAGGATTCACTTTTTTTAAATTCCAAGGATAGGTGCATAAAAGATGGTCCACAAGTTGTGAATGAGCCCAGAAAATAGATCAAACCATAGGAAATTGTGCCCAAATCCTCAGTTCTGGATTGCAAAATCTTCCCACAAGAATGGTGTACACAAAACTACTCCAAACACCTCCCTCCAACTGCCTTCGCATAATAGTGGGAGATGATGAAAGCCTGAACTCTGCTCTTAGGTCATTAAGTATCTTGGAAAGGAATGAAACCAGACTGCACAAGTCTCTACTTAGCAAATGCCTAAATAGGATTACTCTGTTCCTATTCCTTAAAGAGTTTCCTGAGTGTATCCTCAACCATCATAGGTTTGCTCCTATACTAGAGCTTAAAATTAAAAAAAAAAATGTTAAGGAAGTGAAGTCTTAGTCCTTCATTTTAAAAAAATAATCATTGAGACACTGGTTCCACAGAACTACAGCAGGAATTTGACTAAGACAAAAAAAAAATGGTAACAATAATCCCAGCCAAAGTTCCCAGCTCTGTGGAATCCTATAGGGAGATGAGTATTTTTAGAGGAACCGAGGGAAAGGATAATGGTAGCTTTAGCTTGAATCTTGAAGCTGTCACAAGAGAAAATAACAGTGTTGGTAATTTCTCCTTCCTGTTTAAGCACTTCAGTAAAGTGCCTTCCCTTAAATTAAACTGGGAAGTTAAAAAAAAAAAAAAGAAAAAGAAAAAGAAAAAACAATAATCCCAGTATTTTTCAGAAAACTATTTCTTTAATATTGTACATTTTACTGAAACTATATTTATAAAAATACTTCAAATCATAGCTTGCTTTCAAGTTATTGTAGGTCTATACATAAAATGCAAGATTTTAATCTCTACAATGACAATAGTATTACCTACATCCTTTTTCTTCCATGTGTAATGTGAAAATTTATCAGATTGTGTCACAGAGCTCTTCAAGTGCCTTTGAATAAGAAGCCTATTAAAGAGAGAAACCCATATAAAATGTAAGATTTGTATTGTACTATTGGCTAGGCCAGAGCGTCTGAAAAATAATTCCTCAGAAAAATCCTTAAGGATGTAAGCATCCAAAGTAGTTCTCTTAAATGTTTACCTATACCTCCTATACCTACCAATGAATGAAAGTAGTGAATGTATAAATGCTAAATCTACAATGAGAAATCAATCTGACATTCACAATCTGATGTCAAGTTTGCAACCAGTGTGAAAGCCAATTCCAAACAGTCTAGGTTTTTTTTTTAATTCTACAAATTCAAATCCAATTCTAACCTAGAGCTTTTAGTTCCCCTGAATCATTTTTCATGAGGCGGGGTATTTTAGGTACAAAACAAAAACAATTTTATTAGTCCTTCTCATCCCTTCCAGGGTAAAATTTGCAACAGAAGGATAAAGGTGTAAAGAGAAGATATAGTTTATATTCAGGCTCACACGAGCATCAAGAAATTAAACATTTGAGGTTAATTCAAAGGCTGTGCCATGAAGTCAGCAAGTAAAAAAGAAATAACCAAAGGGGGCGATAAAAGAAAGCAAAGAAGGCAGAATAGGGAAGAAAAGGGGCTCCTCAGGGACACACCACAAGCTGCAAGGAATCAGAGAAGAGGAGTAACTTTCTGCAAACTGAAATAAACAAGCAAATCTCTCTCCTTCTAAAACCATGAGTTTTAGTTGAAGTTTCTATTGCAATCTCTACTAAGCTAACTTGTGTTTCTCCATTTCCTTTCCTCTGAAAGGTCTCTCTCTCTCTCTCTCTCTCTCTCACACACACACACACACACACACACACACACACAGACACACACACTCTCCACGTTATTTTTGGATAGTGTCAGGCACAGCATAAACGGCAAGAATGTACTTTATTACTATAAATTCATTTGTAAATGAATTTTCCTATCAGACATCATTGTAAAGATTCATTGTATTAATAGATGGTTCATAAGCACAGAGATGCAATTTTTTCAATGGACAGGGATTGCTGTTAGCTTTCATTTCCTTCTGATCTTGGAGTTCCTATGTATAGAGCGCAAGACAAGCAGTCATACTGCCTGTAACTACTCAGACAAAGAAACATGTTATGGACCGGGCAAAAGAAGTGGTAACAGGCACTGAAAATTTATGTTTTAAACACGTATGGGAACTATTTTAACTAAAACACTAGTACAAGCAACTCAAAGCAATTGCTGCGCAGACGTGCATCAGGTTACTCAAATTAAAACAGCGTCAACCTTTGCATTGTATCTCTCCCATGAAAAAAAAGTCAGTGAGTGACATAGAGTTAAAATATATACTATGGTATATAAAATGTTAAAGAAAGAGCATACTTAAAATATGCCAGCCATTGGACTGTTTTACATATAACATTTTATTGAATTCTCATAATAGCTCTATGAAAAGGATTTTACTATTGTCCCATTTTATAGATAAGGAAACTGAGTCCAAGAGAAAATAAACGCCTTGCTCAGTGTAACTCAGCTAGTAGGAATTATAGCTGAAATTAAAACTTCTCATTCTGATACCAGGCACCAATTCCAAACTGTAATTAAAAGTCACATGTAGATTTATTAAAATTGTGAACTCCATCATATTTTTAATCCAGGCCCCAGATCCAGGCTACTGGGGGGCTCTCCAGTCTGCAAAGTACCGGGAAACACTACCTGAGTATCCCGCTTCCACCTGCACTACATTGAATAAGGCACTTAGTTGAATGTCATCACGTTTGATCGTTTCTCATGAGATTAGGGTTTAGGAATTTAAGCCAACATGCTTTAAAATAATATTTCTATGGCTCTGTGAATATGAAAAACCCCAGCCAACAAATAGAACTTTTAGAAAGCTACTGTCATATTTTAGACATGAGGTCCCAATTTAGAAGCTCAATCTTTATATGTATCTTTAACTCCGAGATCATAAAAGGCAAATTAATTAATGCATATGAGCCCCTCCCAAGCCACTCTGTGCTGAGAGATGACCTTCACAGTTTCATTTCCTGTAGATCCAAGAATGTGTGCTTTACTCAAGCTCATGGATGGGAGAGGCCTTAAAGGTCACCTTTTCTTGTGACTATAGCAAAAACTTGGAGGCAGAAAGGTCAGCCCCAATATCTTTCCGTTTTCTTTTTGACAGTCAGAGACAAAGTGAGAATCAAAAAGAAATCATTGTTTGCGACAAAAGACCAAGAAAGCAGACCACTGATAAAACTATATTTATATTTGCTCTCACATGAGCAGCAAGAAATAAATATTTGGAGTTAGTCAAGAGTAAAGATGTTTGCTGTACTTTAATGCAGTCTAAAATCTGGGGATGGATTTCCTTTTTAAAAAACATGAAGTTAATTGAAACATATTGTCTAGATAAGATCTATGACCACTCCTCTACCCAAAATAGGGAAAAGAGGTTTCAATGAGACCTTCCTCCTTGTGTGTCATGTGTAAGCCACACTAGGAGATTCATTTTGGCAATTTCAATGTAAAATGAAATGAAATGCCTAAAATCAAATGCTTGCGAGTTCAAGTAAAGCAGAAAGATTGGAATTTCTTAACATAATAGTTTTTGGAAAAATGATTCACAAAAGTTATCCATAGTGATAAAATATTTTAAATTAAGACTCAATGTGTAGATAATTTCTAGTGAAAGCATTGGGTTTGGACAGTCCAGATATACTGGGTTCAAATGTAGGCTTTTTGTCTTGGGTAAGTTACTCGATATCTGCAATAATAAATTTCCCCATCTATAAAAAGGGTATAATATGTAATAAAATTTGCGAATTTCTTGACAGTCTTCTTTCTTCCTTCCATTCCTTCCATTTTAATGCCAAAAATATTTCTTCCATTGAAATATATTTCTAAGCAAAGTTTGTAAAACTCTGATACAATACTATGTATCACAATTACACTATAATATATTAATTTGCTCTTAGTAGCAACACATAAGTTTTATATGGTGTAATGTTAACAAATTATTATATTTCATTCATGATACATAGACATGATGTTTTGACTCACAATGTTTTAACTTTACAGTGGTGTGGAAGTAATATGCAGTCTTGGACAAACCATATTTTACGTGCCATTCTGTGTTTTACTTTGAGTATAGTATTCAATAAACAAATTATATATAGTTAACACTGTATTATAAAATGGGCTGGACAGATAATTTTGCCCAACTGTAGGCTAGTGTAAGTATTCCATGCATGTATAAGGTAAGCTAGGCTAAACCATAGGTTAGGTATATTAAATGCAATATCTCCTTAATAATATTTTCAGTGTACAATGTGTATACTGGGACACAATCCCATAGTAAGTGAGAAGCATCTGTACTTGCTATAACATTTTTGAAGTGTAGTTCATAAAAAATTTTCTGATTTTTTTGTGTGTGGCCTGACATACCTCTCAATTCATGGAAGCCATAATTTACCATTTGAAAGAAAATTAGTAACCATGACATGAGTTTTTATGTTTCAGTATTATAAAATGGAAGTGAAATTCAAATCCTATAAACACATATGCTTAAAAGATATGAAAAGTTTTATTCAAAGAACCAGTTTTCTAAGAGATGTACATCTCATAGGCCAATAGTTTATACCCAGAACCTAAATTCTAGGTCTGGTTTTGGAATCAAGTAGAAAAAATGAAAACTACTACTTCTGTAAACCACATCAAGTCCTTTTTGAACAAAAAGAAGTGTACATTTTCAAACGTACATGTTGCCCACTGACACACAAGGAACACACTAGATATTTAGTGCTTTGCAAACACAGGACACAGATTTCTTCCTGTAAGGAAGTTAAAACCTGGACAAATCAGCTGGTAGCACATTGTCTTTTGACTTTGAACCATCCACTTTGTGTGCTAAGGTTAAAAAAGTATGCTTGCCATTCTATAACCTTTACCAAAGGCTTTGTTTTCTAGTGGATTTTTTTATTGTGGTAAGAACACTTGAGATCTAACTGCTTAAAATGTTTAGGTGTTGAATACGATATTAAATATAGGCACAATGTTGTACCGAAGGTCTACGGAACTGACTTATCTTTCAGAATTGAAAGTTTGTGCCCATTTGAGCCGCAACTGCCCCTATTTCCCTTTTTCCTTTCCCTTGGCAACTACCGTTTTACTCTCTATTTTCACAACTTTGAATATTTTAGATGCTTCATATAAGTGGAATCATCTGCCTCTGTGCTCTTATGCTGGCTTATATCACTAGAGGAGGTTTTAAGAGTGACCTCATCAAAAGGAAAACTACTTTTTAGAAATTTCTCTAAGTAGAACTTTATAGAAATTTCTCTGAGCAGGAATTTATCACTCAAAGGTTTTATCTTGGCTAGAAAAGTGACAGCCAATTATGTTTTATTGGTCCATTTATATACTATGCATGGGAACAGATATAGCATAATTGCAATGGAGATTATATATATTGTCTGTATATGAAGAACATTTTTCAATCATAATTCCATTTTCCATTTTCTTCTGTATTATGCCATTGTCTTTGCTGTGCAGTTCAGTACCACATTATTTTTCATTTCAACCACAGCTGCATCATCACTGCTGCCAGAATCTCTGTTTTTTGGAGAAAATATACAATTTAAAATTGTTTTTTTTTCTTTTTTTTATCAGAAAGGAAAGTCATCAAGAATTAGATTTTATTTTAGGAACAAAGTAAGGTTTCATGGGAGAAAAAAACAAAGCCTTGGTGTAGAGAAGGTTTGTTCATTTTCTATAGCATTACTGAAGTGTCCGTATGCCTTGATAATCCTATCAATGTTTGGATCATCTCAGTGGGGGAAATGACTTAATTTAATTCTATGTTGGTGTCTCCGCAAAGGTAAGTTATCTATTTTGAGAGCCCCGATTTTTCTTTAACTGGGGAGTTTTATACTATTGTATTTGTGAATGAAATCCCAAAGTCTGTCTAACTAACTTGTACCTCAGTTTCCCCAAATAGAAAAGTTGGGTGGCCAGCGGGTGGAGGAGGAGGTGATGGGAACTGGCCAATTGTGACAGAGCTTCCTTCAGGTCAATATCTTGTGTTCATAAAAACCTAGGCAAGAGGCAGGTCAACCCACATGAGATGGGTTTGATTAAGCTGATGGTCTGTATCTCATGTTTCTTAGTGTCTCTCTTTCAACGCCATCATGGAAGAACTGGGAATCTCACTGAAGAATCAGAAAAAAATAAAGAAAAAGTCAAGAACTAAGGGGAAATCTTCCTTCACGAGTATCCTTACTTGTCATCAAAGACGAACTCAGAGAAAAGAGACTGTGGCGTGATCCAAGGAAACACCTGTAGGAAGGAAAAGGAAACACTCCCTATGGATTTTTGGAGAAAGGATTTCTGATGAGTGTGTGATGTGTTTCCATATATCTATATCCATAACTCTGATTATGTATACAGATATAAGAAATACAAAAGTTTAAAAAGCTCACATAGATATGACTTGGGAAGTGACACCAGTTCTTTTAAAATGAATTTGTGTGCTCACTTATTTTGCATTTTTTTTCTTTTGCCCCAAAAAATCGCTGCGTGTGCTTTCTAAATAATAATAAAACAACAGGGTTTTTTCCAAAACAAGTTGAGCTTGGTTTGTTCCCCATTTGTTGCTCCCATTGGCAAATGTATGTTTGCCATGTGTTGGCAGTTCTGCAGTTTGTATTTTGAAAACTCTTCTTACCAGTTTAGATAGACAGTCATTTTGGGTTGAGTTTTAAAAATTACTTTTAGTTCATACCAAGTTACCTAGTTACTATGGTAAAGTGAACCCATTTATCTTTGTGTTCTAAAGTCTAATTTTATAAATAGTTTAAATGATACTCAGAATATTAGTGAGGTGTGCCAGAAAAGGATACTAAAAAGTAAAAATACAAAAAGTAAAAGTGTTCACCACATGATGGGGATCATTCTGGGTTCTTGGGATCCCATGGTGAAGAAAACAGATATGGTCCCTGTATGTATACATACCTGAGACTGGGTAATTTATAAAGAAAAAGAGGTTTAATGGACTCACTGTTCCACATGGCTGGGAAGGCCTCACAATCATGACAGAAGGCGAAAGGCACATCTTATATGGCAGCAGCCAGGAGAGAATGAGAGCCAAGCAAAAGGGGAAACCCCTTATAAAACCATTAGATCTCATGATAATTATTCACTACCACAAGAGCAGTATGGGGGAAACCACCCCTGTGATTCACTTATCTCCCACCAGTCCCTCCCACAACACATGGGAATTATGGGAGCAAAAATTAAAGATGAGATTTAGGTGGGGACACAGCCAGACCATATCAGTCCCTGTTCTCACATGATTAATTAGAAAATGAAGGGGAAAAAAAAAACAGTATATTACTCAAAGCAGAATTAGAATCTCCTCAGAGGAAGTCCAAAGCTGAAGAAGCCCTCAGAAGTATTTAACTGGGGCTGGGTCAAGAAGGGCTTCCTGGAGAAGAGAATAGCTCAATAAGATTTGAGGGATGACTCAGACATTATCAGGTAAAGGGAGCCAGGCTGAAGAAGCAGCATATTAGAAGACATGGAAAAAGAAAGAATAGGGCTATAATGTTAGAGGGAAAATGAGTTTGGGGTTGCTAAAATATAAGATGCAAGAAGGTGCAATAGGCCTGATAGGTATCAGTCACTCTGGTATAGAGTAGAGAAAGAATTGAAGAAAAGAAGACCAGAAGGGAGAAGAGGGGGAAGTCACCCCAAAGATTCTTTCAGCAACTGCCCCAGAGCAGAAGAAGAGAGACCAGATGAAGGAGGTAATTTTGAAACACAATCCAAACAGCCAGGGATTCAGAAAGTGGTCTCAAAAAAGACCAGGGTCAAGGAAAACTCCAGGATTCAGGGAGGTGGGAGGAGGGCTTGACTGGAAAATTGAGGTGGCATTCATCGTGTTGTTAAATAATGGAAAGAACTAGGTATTAATCAATATTTCATATAACTGGTTGGTTTCTTCAGGATTATTCTAAATTCCAGAAAACTTTTAATCTAGTCCTTCGGAGTACAAAAATACTTTGAGGCATCCAAGGGAAAAAGAATAACCTTTAAAGTGGCAACAACAATAACAGATATCAGACAAAGCTTTTGCTTGATTATAATCAATATTCAGATTTCAAATCAGTCAGAATTGAAATTGACAACAAACAGAAGAAAACTGTTCATAAAAATGCATTAGGAGGCTTAAATTAAACATTTACAAACTGGAGCATGATGATGCTGACTAGCTAAAGATGGTTTAGAATGGTAACATATTAGAAGGAGGAAATACAAAGTTTATTCATTTCACTAAAAATTACATCTGAGGCATTCGGTTCTACATTTTCTAATATTTTTCCCATTTTTACACTTTTCTCTTAATTTAGAAAATATTACTGTATCTTTCCACATACTATTACAGAAATGTGTGAGAAAAGAAGTATATCAACCTCTAATGCCTAAAATATATGGTGTATCAATCTGGTTTCTGGATATTTTAAGATCCATCAGCCACTTTCCTCCTCACTTATATATAACTAAATTTTTATTCAATATATATAATACCTGAATAAACAACTCTGTTAAAATTATATTGAAAAACTGTAGAACAGGACTTTTTTATGGCAACTATTAAATGCAGTATATAATCGCCTTCCTTTTTCCCTGATATTTTCATTCTGAAAGTACATATGGCACATATAAATGTGCCCACATTTGTGTGTGCATTTTTGTGTTTTAGGGTGAAGAATAGAGTAAGCTAATCGGTTCAGAGTGAAGAAAGTGTAGAGTATCTGGAATCCCGTCCAGAAAAATTCCTGGTAACAACAATTAATCTTGGAGGTTTTCATCCCATTCACTAAAGAACAGTGACTCACGCAGAGTTATGTAGAAATCAATGGCGAAGTTAATTAAAAACTAGATCTAACGTTTCTTCCTTCAGCAATTTCTTGGTGCTAAAAGAAAAAGATCACACGGGTGAGATATTAAGGGAAACAAATGGAGGTCAGTGTTTTGAAAGATTATGTTCACAGTTAAGATTTAGTTTCCTTTCAGATTTCAAATTTGGACTTCATCTTTATTGTAGGAGAAAAGGGAAGACCCCACAGAGTTGGAGATCTATTGTGGTGCTCAAAGTTTTTTATTCTTAGCCTAAAAGAAGCTGCAAGAAGACAGATATAAGGAGAAAGCAGCTTAAAGAAAACTAGATGAAGATAAAATAGGACTAGCTTTTCTTTCCCCTCTATCTCAGCAGCTATGGCTTTACTTTAACCCTTTGTTTTAAACAAAAGGACTACATGGGTTCTCAGTCAAGAATCTCCGAAAATTGTTGTTTCATAGAAGGAATAATGTAAAAGGTAACAATGTTGGCTCAGGGAAAGGTATCTCTAGGAGCTATCCTTGTAGCATGATTTTTAAAGAAACATAAAATCTACCCTTTCTAAAATGTATGGCCCACCAGATGCCCTCCAACATCAGAGTCTCATGGCTGCATAAAAACTGGAGCACTGGCTGAAGGAAGTCGAAGTAACAATTGACTTAGTTGATGCCTTCAGCCTAGAAGAATGAGAAGAAGACAAGCATTAACTGGTCAAGCATGTCCAAAGGAAAAAGAAACAAATGTACGCAGGCCTAGAGCAAGCAAAGTAATGGAATGTCCACCTAAAGGGACCTAGGGGCATGGGGAAGAGGCAATGAAAGGAGAGGCTGGGACCTCAAAGGTACACTAAGTTCTCAGTTTTATTCAGCTCTAGTTCTGTATAGGAAGGGAAACTTTTTCTGGTTAGACTGTATTTTTTAAATAATAGCAATGTGGAAGAAAGAAACAGGGGGAAACAGGAACAGTAAATCCACCAGAGTGGAGGCAGACCTCCTATGTTTACGAGTAATAACTCAAAGTCCCATAAGCCTTGGGAGTAAAATGACGAGCATTAAACCATCCTGACGTGTGAGCATCTAGAAGTCCAGAAACAAGCAGGCTGGCTTTGTTGGTGAATACACTCCTAGTCATATAACAGGTACACTGGAGAGACTCGTGTTTAAGCTTTACCCATAAAATATCCAATTAGAGAAGCTTCTTCCAGTTCAGACAGCCTGCTTTGTGAATGGAGACTTTAAAAAAGAATCTGTGAGCAGGTGTTGTCTGGTATGTTTGTTTGTTTACATTTAGATCCTCTTCCTCCCTTTCCCTCACCATTTACCATTTTTTTTCTTTATTGGGAGAGTGAGCAGACATTCTAGGTTGCCCTAAACAGTTCTGCATTAAGCCTAAAATCAAGACGTTCTATAGGTTAAACATTATTGTCTCTCTCAAAAGTGTCCCGATTTGGACAATAAATCATAAGACATTTTATTCATTAGTCCTCTAGCTTTCTCTTCCTGGCAGCCACAGTCTGGTTCTACTAATAAAGTTGAAACCTTCACTAATGAAGATTTCCAGAGGAGTCAACAGAAAACAAGGAAAACCCACACTACATCGCAGTCATCCAGGAGACCCTGAGGAGTCAGGCCAACCTTGACATTTCATCTGCACTTTATGAGAAATACACACATATATAAAAATGCATATGTACCTTCTACATAAAAAAAAGAAAATACATTGTGTTAGTCTCATTTGGTATATGCTCTCAACAGATTATCAAGGTCACATCATCAAGTAATACTAACTGTAATTTCAGCTATCATTTAACAAAGATGTACTAAATCCGAGTGCTTTGCATGTCCTTCACATTTTCCCACGTAATGCTCATAGAAACCCTAAGGTAAATATTATATTTTTTAAAACTGAGATTCCAAGAGGTTAGACAGCTTGCCCAAGATCACTTTACTATAAAGTGGCAAAGGGTACAACACTACCCTCCACCTCCCCACAAACCAGCATCAAAACCAGACCCCACTCCCTACTAAGCCTTAGAGACCAAGTACTATTGACCAAACCTGTATAGACCCTGGTCATACGTGATCTCAAGTGTCCTCTCAGCCTCAGTTTATGAAGCTGGAACTCTGCATCATCATTTGCGCTAAACAAAAATAAACTGCAAGAAAAGACATTAGTAGCTGATCCAAGGATGGACTGCCTGTTCATTAAAGAACCAAAATATGACTTCAATCTGTCAGAGTCCAGAGCACAGGCTCTTAACCAAGCATGTTACAATATTACTATTTTTGTTTTAATGTAAATTTTGACTCAATTTTGAAAGAACTATCCATGGCAAAATTAGTTGCCTACCACCATCACTTAATAAAATAGATGGAGAGATAGCTATCAGTGTTTCCTGGATATAATATTTAAGCATACCAGTGCATTGCCAAGGCACTTAGGTAGGAAAATGTCATTTCTAACCTTAATATTTAATAAAACAAAGTGTCCACCATTTAGTCTGCAGACTAGATGTGTTACTGATTCACTGCTTCTCATTCCTAAGGCAAGTCATTCAAATCATACTAAAAACATATGGAAGTCATGTTGTGATATTTCCTGTGAGCGTCTCAAATTTCATTGTGTTTCCAACAGTCTCATAGGAGACCATTATATTGTAAACTTCCAGCTGATTATAAACTTCTAGAGAGATTAATCTGCGTATTTCTTTTAAATTCCAATCACTCTATATAAATTGCTCCTCCTCTTGCATACAGTAGGTAATAAACAAAGACTTACTGAATAAAGAATGGACAATCTCTTGAGCACACGCCACATAGACACCTGCCATCGATTTTGAACAAGATATAGTCCCTGCCTTTGATAATATTAGAATTACTCAATTATAATTATTAATAATTATTCAATTATTCAGGTCACATTTCAAATCTGAAGGTTTGTGGAGAAACTTGATTTTTATAAATCATGATTGTGGATGCCACTGAGTTTTCCTCATATTTGCATCTCCATCTGCCCACAAGAAATACATACTGGTAAATTCTCCAGTCAGAGACCAGGAAAGTCTAGCAATTTCAGGAAAAGAAAGCACATATGTACAAGATAAAGATTTTCAGGTAACCAACATTAGAGAGAATTTTGAATGCATTCATAATGTCTTCAGTACTTGTGGATTTCTCATTAAGCTACCTCCAGAACATCTCTGAGGGGGCAGCTGTTTTTCTTGTCTTCATGATGAATTCTGTACCTAGAGCAGCAAATTAAAATGAGGCCATTTTTAATAAAGCCATGCCAAGATTTAAAAGCAATTTGGTAGTATTAAGCCTAATAAAGCAAATTACAATGATAAAAGAAACATTTTCATTGAAGTTCTAAAAAAAATGACACTCAAAACTCCAGTGTAGAAACAGAACTATGTCTACATTGTCTCAAGGGAACCAAAATAACAAATGACAGCTAGAATGTTCAGCTAATCATAACAAATATATAATTAGTTTTGACCTTTCCATAATATCCCAACAAATATAGTGATTCATAAGCATGCATGTTGCAAATGAAATTAATTGCAAGGGTATTTTTCACTGAAATGTTTAACAGTCTCATCATACAGATTTCCTGGATGATTTCCTTCTAACTTCTTCTGAAAATTAGAAGCCATGCAACAGGTTGATTTTAGTGAACCAGAACAATCTAACATCTCCATGGGTACCTGGCTCATGTTTTCCCATGTTAACCTTTATCCTTCCTCCTCTCCCTTCCCGGCTCCATCTCTCCAGATCCAAACTTCACTTAAAGACCCAATGTCAAATGCCACTGACTGCATGAAACTTTCCCTGGTTTTTTTTTCCCCATGTCTCTTCAATGATCTTTATCTGACTTTAGATGGTTTGATATTAAAGTTATTTGGTTCACGTTGGCAACTGGTATAAGCATTTTGTTTCACATCCTAATCAGCCTTTCTACCACCACTCCCAAGTGGCTGGCTAACACAATGCAAGACGAATCCAACCAAGGTCATTAAATTACCTCCCAAATTCTCCTGAAGACAACTTGGATTTATATTTTCCCTCTCTATCTCCCTTTTTATATTTTGCAAATCTTATTTTCTTCCAAAACAAATAACAAACTTTGCAAGTTCTCGGAAACTCACAAACACATAAGATCTTCCAATCAAGCATCTATGTCTGAGGAGATTCTGTTAACATGGAAGTGTCTGCATTTGCCTTGGAAATCTCAGAAGTTATTTGCAAAATAAAAGATAGAAGCCTAACCCATACCCTAAGATCATACAATATGTTAGCAGAGATACCTATGCGCCCACAAAATGCATTTCCTCAAACATTCAGGACTAACAAACTAAAAAAAAAGAAAAGAAAAGAAAGGAAGAAGGAATGGAGAGAAGGGAAGAAGAGTAGGATCCTAGGATCAGTTAAGGAGCAAATAGCTCCATATTTATAAGCGTGATAGACTGGCATATAGACATGGGTAGATCCATTTCTCCACTGAGAAGGAAAAAGGAGGGGCTTTTGCTGTATCCTGAAGGAAATAGATGGGCACTGTGTTGGATCCTCCTTATAGTAATGATAAAATGCTAACATCAGTTATCAAAGGTTGCTAATGCTGCCTCCATGAAAGAGTTACAGGGGTTCTAATTTGTCTGAGATGGTTTAAATATTGTGCCTCTTTAATACAGAAAGATGAGCTGTGAGATCCACCAAGCACCTAGCCATCTTTATTGTAAGGTAGCTTCGAGTAAGGTAGCTTTCTAAACAATGCACAAAACACACAGCCAGGTCCAGCTTTCAGGTCTACATCACTGCAACCATTCTCTTGCTGCCTTTTCCTGCTCCACAACCCGTAAAAGCAGAGATTTACCAAGGGCCAAGAATGAGAGTCCTTCTACATTATCCACCTATCAGAGAGTGGTGCCTTTTCTCTATAGAAGAGGGAAGGATGTGTCCCAACCACTATCACCAATCACATTAAGGTAGCTCCGAGCAAATTTGTCTGAGAGAATAGGAGACTTTCAAGCAGGAAAGATGAAGATTTTACTTCCCCATCAGATGCTTCTGTCACAAACTAGCTGAGATGACCCCATGCCCATGCTGAGCATGAGGACACATGGGAACAGTTTTGTTATGTGCATAGAATGAACAGCTTAATCAGAAGAAAGAGCTAGAGTTTGTCATGAATATCTTCTTTCAAACTACCATTTTTACAAATGCATTATTCTTCACTTCAGATCTTCCAAATGACACATTATTACCCTTAATCACAGGATTGATAGAAGCCACAGTGGCATTTTCCACCTCACATGTATTCTGAAGATGAGATTATGGCCCTAAGGCAATGGGTTTTCCACTCCTGAGCTGTGCTCTAAAAATCTTCAATCCAAATCACATTGCCTTTATGGTTAAAAATTATTTATGCAGCTATGAATCATGAAAGGGTGGTCATTTTGCTAAGCTAAGAATAAATAGATTCTTTCTTTTACTGAGAGTATAACTAGAATGTTGAAGAGTTTTAGTGAGAACAGGGGAAATCGATTTGTGATCAAAGTAGTATTAAAGCTCTGTTTTTCTATGTGTACGATTTGCTGTCAACTCTATAGATGACTGTCTAAAAGAGGTCCAAGATCATCAGCTCAGCTTACTTCAGTGGTTTTCTGAGACTTTTAAAGGAACTCAACAGGAGATACTTCAGAAGCTGGCTGGAGTGCTGTACAATGTTTATTGGTCTCCAGGGGAGATTTTTGCCTTTATTTCTCCCAATGAGATCCTTTCATTAAGCTTGGATAGACTACTTCAGTCTTTCTTTCAAAAGCCAAAAGTAATTCTGAAATCTGGATTTTATTCTTTCATTAACACATTTTTTACATTTAGCCAAATCATACAATTTTCTCACCTGAGCATCATGTCAAGAACCCAGTATCACAGTCAATGGGACAATGGAGACAGTGTTATGAAGACCTGTTCCCTGAGTGGGGGGTAGGCCCAAGGGTAGCAACAATGGGAATCTGTCACTAGCCCTAAGCTTGAAAAAGCAAGGGGAAGGGGCAAATACCAGAATCTTCCGGCTCCCTTAAAAGAGGACCACCCAACAGGAGCTATGGCCTGAAGTAGAGAAATGCATCCATTGGAAACATGAGGTCTTGATGAGATGAAGCTCATAAAAACATGAATTTCACTTGATATAGCTTGGCTCTGTGTCCTCACCCAAATCTCATGTCAAATTGTAATCACCAGTATTGGGGAAGAAACCTGGGGGAGGTTATTGGATCATTGGGGCAGAGTTCCCTTTTGCTGTTCTCATGATAGTGAGTCAATTTTCACAAAATCTGTTTGTTTAAAAGTGTTTAAGCCTGGGTGTGGTGGCTCACACCTGTAACCCCAGCATTTTGGGGGGCCAAGGTGGGCAAATCACCTAACGTCAGGAGTGTGAGACCAGCCTGGCCAACATGGCAAAATCCTGTCTCTACTAAAAATACAAAAATTAGCCAAGTGTGGTGGTGTGTGCCTGTAGTGTCAGCTACTCGGGGGGAGCTGAGGCACAAGAATCGCTTGAACCCGGGAGGCAGAAGCTGTAGTGAGCCAAGATTCTGCCACTCCACTCTAGCCTGGGCAACAGAGTGAGACTCTGTCTCATAAAACAAAAACAAAAACAAAAAAACAAAAAAAAGTGTGTAGCACTTACTCTTTCACTGTCTCTCTCCTGCTCCCTCATGTGAAGAAGGTTCTTGCTTCCCCTCCACCTTTCCACCATGATTGTAAGTTTCCTGAAGCTTCCCCAACCATGCGTTCTGTACTACTTCTGGAACTGTGAGTCAATGGGACCTCTTTTCTTCATGGATTACCCAGTCTTGGGTGGTTCCTTGCAGTAATGTGAGAATAAACTAATATAGAAAATTGGTACCAGAGAAGTGGGGCATTGCTAAAAGATATCTGAATACATAGAACCAACTTTAGAACTGGGTAATGGGCAGAGATTGGTACAGTTTGCAAGGATCAGAAGAAGACAGGAAAATGAGGGAAAGTTTGGAACTTCCTAGAGGCTTGTTGAATGGTTTTGATCAAAGTACTGATAGTGATATGAACAATGAAGTACAGGCTGAGGAGTTCTCAGAGGAAGAAGAGGAACTTATTGGGAATTGGAGTAAAGGTCAGTCTTGCTGTGCTTTAAGAAAGAGATGTGGCATTGTGCCCCTGCTCTAGGGATCTGTTAAACTTTGAGCTTGAGAGAGATGATTTAGGGTAACTGGCAGAAAAAATTTCTAAGCAGCAGTGTTCAGGATGTGGCCTGGCTACCTCTAAAAGCCTAGCTCATCTGTATAAAAAAAGAAAACGTATATTTAAAAGGGAAGCACAGTATAAAAAATTTGAAATATTAGCAGCCTAGCTATGTGGTAGACAAGAAAAGCTTATTTTCTAGGAAGGAGTTCAAGCTGGCTGCAGAAATTTGCATAATTAAAAGGGAGCTGAATGTTAATAGCCAAGAAAATGGGGGAAATACCTTCAGGACATTTCAGAGACATTTGCTACAGCCCCTCCCATCACAGGCCTGGAGACCCAGAAGGGAAAAATAATTATGTGGGCCAGGCCTAGGGGCCCCCTGCTCTGTGCAGCCTCAAGATATGGTGTCCTGCATCTCAGCTACTCCAGTTACAGCTATGGCTAAAAGGTGCCAAGGTCCATCTCAGGCTATGTACTTCAGAGGGTGCAAGCCTCAAGCCTTTATGACTTCCATGTGGTGTTGGGCCTGCAGGTGCACAGAAGGCAAGAGATGAAGTTTGAGAGCCTCTGCCTAGATTTCAGAGGATGTATGGAAATGCTTGGATGTCAAGGCAGAAGTCTACTACAAGGGTTGAGCCTTCACAGAGAACCTATACTAGGGTAGTGTAGAGGGAAAATGTGGGTTTGGATCCTTCACACAGAGTCTCCACTGGGGCACTGCCTAGTGGAGCTGTGACAAGAGGGCCACCATCCTCCAGACTCCAGAATGGTAGATTCATCAACGGCTTGCACTTGTGCCTGGAAAAGCCACAGACACTCAACACCAGCCTGTGAAAGCAGCCATGGGGGCTGTACACTGCAGAACAACAGGGGTGGAGCTTCCCAAGGTCTTGGGAGCCCACCCCTTTCACAAGTCTGACTTGGAGGTCAGACATGGAGTCAAATGAGATTATTTTGGAGCCTTAACGACTGCTCTACTGGACTTCAGACTTGCATGGGGCCTGTTTTGTTTTGGCCAATTTTTCCCTTTTGGAATGGAAGCATTTACCCAATATCTGTACCCCCATTTTACCTTGAAATTAACTAATTTGCTCTTATTTTACAGGCTCATAGGCAGAAAGAACTTGCCTTGTCTCAGATGAGATTTTGGACTTGGACTTTGGAGTTAATGCTGGAATGAGTTAAGACTTTGGGAGACTGTTGGAAAGGCAAGATTGATTTTGAAATGTGAGAAAGACATGAGATTTGGGAGGGGGAAGGGGCAAAATGACATAGATTTGGCTCTGTGTCCCCACCCAAATTTCATGGTGATTTGTAATCCTCAGTGTTGAGGGAGGGACCTGGTGGGAGGTGATTGGATCATGGGGGTGGATTTCTCCTTTGCTCTCTCATGATAGTGAGTTCTCATGAGATCTGACTTCTTAAAAGTATGTTGCATTTACCCCTTCACACTCTCCTGCTTTGCCATGTGAAAAAGGTGCCTGCTTCCCCTCTGCCCTTCTGCCATGATTGTATGTTTCCTGAGACTTTTTAAGTCATGCTTCCTGAACAGGCGGTAGTAATATGAGTCAATTAAACCTCTCTTGTTTATAAATTACCCAGTCTTAAGTAGTTCTTTATAGCAGTGTGAAAATGAACTAACACATCACTCTTTTCCAAGGCTCTGACCCCAGTACAGGGTCATGCCTCGTATTGGCTCAACCTAACCAGAACCCATATTTGGTTCACTAGTCAAGGGAGTCCAGTGATTCTAACCCTAACTGTCAACCTCC
Source organism: Callithrix jacchus (assembly GCF_049354715.1). Taxonomy (NCBI): domain Eukaryota; kingdom Metazoa; phylum Chordata; class Mammalia; order Primates; family Cebidae; genus Callithrix; species Callithrix jacchus. The sequence continues at coordinate 35,583,550 of NC_133522.1, read as the reverse complement.
TAGAACAAACTGTAAAACTGATATGGTGGTGCAAACAGAGAACTAAAATTCTTCTTTTCTATTAGGATTTATGTGGTTCCATCAGTATTAAGTACTATTTAAAGCTACAATATCATCAAAGTAAAATTCAATATGTCTTCTGAAATCTACTTTAATGCATATAGAGTCCCTGATGTTATAATTTGCTTCTGGGAGAGAAAAGTGGAGTAAAATAAAATCAAGAGGGAATTCTAGAAGTGGAAGGAGAAGGAACTATGTTCAAGGTTCAGAATTTGAAGCTAGGTAGAACTGGGATATTTATTAAATAAATAAAGAAATGTATTCAAGCTCACATGTGTAGTGAGCTGCTGAACTTACTACACATGTGAGCTTGAATACATGCCTTTACTTCTCTCTGGACCTCAGTTTTCTCATATCATCAGTGAGACTACTAAGGGAACATATGTCATGCCTGACATGTTTTTAATTATTACTATTATTTTTAAGTTAGAAGTTAACACAAAGTGAAAGAAACACCTTCATGGAATCTCTATCTTGTTTCAAAATAAAATCATAGAGGAACAATGAGCATCCATGAGGTTCCCTTGTGTTACTCACTGTTAAAATACAGTATTCAGTGGCCAAAAGACCTGCACGCTACAGAATCATATAAAATGATGTTTCTCCAAGCTCTCATAAAGACATCTCACGTTCAGTGTCATCCTCAAATTGCAACACCCCTTTTTGGAGGACATCAAAGCCAAATAAGCTGTGATCTGGCTCCAAAGAGCAAGAAGTTCTTATCCTATAAATATACCAATATATGGAGCATATCTGGTCCTTTCAGCAAATTTCTCATCTAGGGTTTGGCCATAAAACAGATGACATACTAAGGAATTAATAAAGAGGGTTTATTAAAGTAACTATTGACAGAAGTAAAAGCAAGATTTAGGAAAACCAGTAAGGGCTGGCATTAACATCCATAAGCCAGAATGGGTAGCTAGAATGAATGATGTTTCCATAAAAGAGACCAAATAGGAGTTGTGTCTATCACTAGAGGAACATAGCTTCTGTTGACACCACTTTAATATGGGAAGGAGAAGTGGTATATAATATTATACAATTGGGCTTCCCATTGGACAAACCTAACTAGAAGCCACAGAGCCAGAGAATGTGAGTGAATTGGAACAGTCTGAGAGGTCAGGTTTCTTCCAATATGCAAGGAGCAGGGCAAGAAAAAAACACAAAATAAATCTGAAGGGATTATAAAGAATCACTAGCACGAGCTCTGCAATATCCAATTAAAACTAAGACCACATGCAAAATTATTCATAAGAAGATTTTAGCCACATTCAGACCCAGAGGATTATTACCATTCTTGAGAGAACACCAATGAATAAAAGATGCCCATCACGTTTTAATAGGACTTGTTGAATCACTTGGTCAAAATGCAGAAAGGACTTTATAATGTTCTGCCTCTTTAGCAAATATTCCAAAATATTCTGGCCTGGGTTTCAATGCCATTCCAGAGCCCAAGCTCACACCAGGTCTTAGGTCTTACAGCTGATCCATGTCTTTTTTATTCTCTACTGAAGTATTTGAGAGATATATGACTTGAAACTGAGCCCAAACTTTCTTCAGCCAGTTGGCACCATAACTGGAAAAACTACTCTTTTGTGGAACTTCAGCAAATAGTCCCTGAAAGTGCTGACAGTGGAGAGTCCATCACCGTAGTATTGGTCTCTGGCTTATTTTTCCTATTCAGCCCACCTGGCATCCAAATACAGTTTTTCTGGAAAAGCATCTCATTGTTGTAGCTATCTGAACTAAAATGTTAGTAAGCCTTTCTTTTCATAACAGTAATTTGGGTGATTTCTTCTCCTCTTCTTACTTCTCTGAATGTTTCAACGTTTTCATTATTTAAAAATGAAACAATAACTTCAATAAAAAACTGAGGCTCAATGTTTCAAAATCTTGCAAAAGTAATTTATGTAAGTACCTAGAAACTTTTTATGGAGAGAGATGGAGGATAAAACAGAAGATTTAAATTAGTCATGGGCCTTTTTCTGTAGGCCTAATTTTCAGTGGTCCTGCATTCAGTGGCAAGAACACTTGCATTATCTTTGAGGGTCATAATACATTATACACAATCAGAGTTTATCCCAGGAATGCAAGGAGTTTTCACATGTAAAGTAGGCTAGTGTAACAACACACATGCAGACTTAAGAAAAAAAGATATATTGTTATCTCAAGCAAAATAAAAGCACTGAATAAAGTCCTGTTTCTATTATAATATTTTGAAAGTCTCTGATATGAGAAAAATCAGAAGAAATTCCCTTAACATAATTCTATAATCTAAAGACACCAAACATTATGTATATGAAAATTTTAATTGTATTTTCATAGGAAGGAGAACAAAACAAGGATGTTCATTAGTAAAGCTAATGCTTAGTCTAGTATCAGAGAGAAGAAATTATAAGAAAAAAGAGAGCATGCATAAGGATTATGAAAAGAGATTAAATGCTATGCTTTGCCTGTGTTGTGATAATCTACCCAGATAAAACAACAGTCTTAATAGACTATTAAAACTAGTAATAGTTTATCATGGCTTCCAGATATGCAGCCAACCAAACTACAAAAATCAATAGCATTGTTCTATACCAGCAATAACTACTTATAATGTATAATATAAACAGGACCTTATTCATCATAACGATAAAAACTATGAATGGTCTTAAAACTAAATTAACCAAAAACTCACAAGAACGTAATTAATCCTATTTTAAAATGCTAATAAAGAACATAGAAGGTGAGTTGACTAAATGGAAACATAGTCCAAGCTCCTGGGTGAAATGTCTCTATTATAAAGATCCAGTGGTCTCCAAATTAGTCTACAAATCTGACAGCAACCAAATCAAAATTATAGTGGTATTTCTTTTAACACTGGATCAACATGCTCCAATATTTACCTAAAAGAACAAAGACCACATGTAGCTAAACCAGCCATCTCAGTCATTTTAGTGTTGCTATAACAGAATACCCGAGGCTGGGTAATTTATTTAAAAAAAATAAAAAGGAGGTTTATTTGGCACATGATTCTGGTGGCTGGAAGGCCCAAAGGCATGGGACTGGCACCCAGTATCTGGATGAAGCTTCAGGTGAAGGCCTTGTACTGAACCAAGTGGAAAGGTGAGCAGGCATGGGCAAAAAGGTCAAATACAAGGAGCAGCCTTGCTTTATAACAACCTGTTCTTGTGGAACGAATCCATTCCTGCAAGAACAAGAACTCGTTGACTCCTGAGAGATGACAATAATCTATTCATGAGGGTTCCACCCCCGTTACACAAACAGCTCACACTAGGCCCCACTTCCCAACACTGCTGCACTGAGGACTAAGCCTCAATGTGAGTTTTGGTGAGAACAACCATATTCAAACCATAGCACCAGCCTTTCAAAAGAAGAAGAAAGAGGAAACCTCATGCACCTGATATTGACATACCTCATAGCCACAAAAAGATAAATCAGAATAGTATTGGTTAAAAAAAAGAAAAAGACAGACAAATTAACCAATAGGAAAGAACAGAGCTCAGAGACAGATGTACAAATATGTGGGAAGTTAATATTTGAAAAGGCTAGAACCATAAGTTGGTGAATGAATAAAGGACATATTGCTCAACAGATGATGCACTCATAAATGTTCTAACCACAAAAATGATAACTTTGTGAGGTAATGCATATGTTAATTAGCTAAATTTAGCCATTCCACAATGTACATGTTTTAAAACACCATTTTGTATATGATAAATATTTCTTTATCTGTTACCTTTTTAAAAATATTTTAAAACACACAAAAATAGATGGTGTGGTCGAAAATGACTTTTTATATGGAGAAAATAAAATTGACTCCCTTCTCAACAATACTGCAAGAACAGACTCACCTGAACCCAACAGTTTGAGGCCAGCCTGGGTAACATAATGAGATTCTGTCTATAAACAAACAAATAAACAAAAGAAGTAGACTCTCAATGTCAAAGGTGTGACCTATGGGGCTGGAAGTGGTTTTAATAAGCATTTAGAATGAGCATAAATAGATCAGTTCAATTTTACCAGTATTCTTCAAATCAAGGAAAGGACAAGAACTACAATGAAAAAGTGAGCAAAGAATATTGCTAGGCAATTTACAGAAGTGAAAACCCAAGGGTATATAAGAAAATGTGAAAAGATGTTCAAAATCAATAGCCATTAAAAAAAATGTAAATTACAATAGCAATGATCTATTTCTTTACACACCTTAGTTTTCCAAAAACAGAAACTGAAGCATGAAGTATAGACAAAGATGTGAGGATACAGGCATCTTCATACAGACAGTTTTACCAATCCAGAGCACAACTAGGTTTGCTTAGTCTGTGCTTGTCCTGTGGCACAGAAATTCCACCCCTGGGTTTAGAAACTAAAGACATTGTCACACAGATCCACAGAGTATAAAAAAGGGGATGTTCCCTGAAGCATTATTTTTGATGGAGCGAGCTAGAGGCAATATGGCTATCAATTTTTGACACAGGACATACATATGGAAGAAACTGCTGGCTTCTCATCAAGCCGTTTTCCTCTTCCTCCAGGATATACACACCAAAAGCATATTTCTCAGCATCCCCTTGAGATTAGGTGTAAATCCATGACTACATTCCAAAAAAAAAAGAATATTTGGCTGGAAGGCAATAAACCATTTACAGTCTTTGCCAAAAAAAAAAAAAAAAAAAAAGCCTCTCCAGTGCAAATGTCCCTGCTCTTTCCTCCTGCTCACTGGCTTGAAAGGAGATAGCGCTGGAGCAGCCTTGGGATGCATGTGATGAAACTGCAGTACCACAGATGGAAGGAGCCTGGGTCCCTAAATTACAGGGTGGAGGGGAACTCCATGTTCTGAACTACAAATTTTGTTTCAACTTTATTAACTGATTAGATGGTTTGGTAAGCCCCTAAAATTCATAAGGTTTAGCAATTACGTATTTAGCCTTAACTAACATAAGAGATACAATATGGTGGATAAAAACCATAAAATATTATGAAGCAATTACAGGCAATAAATTTTATATAAAATATGTAAATTTTACTTTATACATATATATAAATCATGTATGGATCTTAAATATAAAGTACTTAGTGGAAAAAAGTGATATATATTAATTTAAAAATATACACATACCACCCTGTTCTTTCCCGTTTCTCCTTCATATGGTTTGGAATGCAAACGTGAAGACTAGGGTATGAGCTGCTCTCTTGGACTTTGGGAATGAAAACCAAGACTGGAGATGGTAGTGTATATCCTGATCATAAGTTCCTCACGACATGATGGAATCATCAGACCAACTGGAAATTATTTTACAAGAAAAAAGAACTACGTTGTTTGGTAAATTATCTTCTCATAAAAAAATACACATTTTTCAGGAAGGCACACAAGAAAAGGTTACACATTAAACATGGTATAGTGCTGGCCTATAGAGGGATAAAGAGGAGGAGAATGATGGTGAGTTTAGGATAGAAGGAAATCAATAAATGTGCTATGGAATGACGGACTAGATCTATAAAGTGGCATGCATAGACCAATAGTGATAGTGTAATATCAAGTGAGACTATGATCAATTGTATACCCAGTTCCCAAAAGGATGAAAAAGGCTAAAGAAATGCACAAACAATGTTGACAACAACAACCATCACTCTAATTTTTCATCTCTAAGGCTGGCGGAGGTCTCATAAAAAGAATCTGATGCATTTACCATTGCCCCAAAACTAATTCTTCTCAAATGCTGCTCAACCCCACAGAATTTAGGTCAGTGTAAAGAATTCTGTGTAGGGTCACAGTAGGAAGGCCACTCAGGGGTCAAGATGGAGCAAGAATCAAAGGGTGAGAAGGAGATCACTTCTGCTGCCTGAAGAAATTCCCCTGAAACTCTTACAAAGAAAATGCTAAGCAGCCCACAATCACACCTTGAAATGAGCTGACATACCAGTTCCAAATTGCTGGCAAGGAGCATAGCAGTTCTTTGCCAAGGAGCCTAAGACTCTTGTTTTGTGAATTAAAATAGGTACTGGGGCACCAGTGAACAGTTACAAAGTTGTGTGAATTGATCCTGCACTCCATAATGTAGAAGGAAACAAAACAAATCAGAGAGGTCAGAAGCATACACATTCACACACACCTAGTCCCAAGCAGCATTAGATTACCTAAAAGTGTCTCAATTAAGGAGAATTACCATCCCCTTTAAAACTGTAATCATAGCCATTATGTATCATCGGGCTGAAATCAGTTCCCTGGGAGATGTTCTGATTAAGTGAATTTCCCAATTAAGCCCGTCCCAGTTGAGTGGAGCATACCATTCTGATTAGATTCCTAATTTACATGGGAGGCTTCATATTATGTAGAAAGAGAAAAGGGGAGTTGAGGAAAATCCTCAGCCTCTGAAATGTCTCCCTTGCAATTTATCCCTCCAACAACAAACCTCCCATCTCTGAGGAATGGAAAGCAGTTACTAGCCAAAGTCGTTCTAAACCGCTTAAATAAAATATGAATTGTCTCTTGTGGAGCCACATCTGCCCTTCAAGAACCATCAGAAACATCACAATTGTCATCTTGTGGGATAATCCCTTTCACGGGTCAGCAACAGACAGAGAAACATAGAGGGAAAGCGTGGTCCAGTGTCCAGAATGGGGTCCATGCAGTCTTTCGTACCTTTTAAAAATCTTTTGCAGTGTACTTTGCAGCAAACTCAAATGAGTAAATAAATGCATGAGAAATGAGTTGATAGATGAATAAATGGTTCCATTACTGACCATCAGAGCCACATATAAAGTTAAAGCATATCACCGTTACACTCATTGACAGCACAAAACCACAAAATCAGGAGTAATGTTGGTCTCAAAACTTCACGGAGGCCAGGTGTGGTGATGTATGCCTGTAATCACTTTGAGAGGCTAAAGCAGGTGAATTGCTTGAGTTTAGGAGTCTGAGACCACCCTGGGCAACATGAGGAAACCCCATCTCTACAAAAAAATAAAAAAATTAGCCAGGCATAGTGACACATGCCTGTAGCCCCAGCTACTTAGGAGGATGGATTGAGGCTAGGAGGTCAAGGCTGTAGTGAGCCATGATCACGCTGCTGCACTACAGAATGGGCAACAGAGTTAGACTGTGTTTCAAAAAAAAAAAAAAATTCACCAAAAAACTTGAAATTTGAAAATATATTTGACTTGTTAGCCAAATCACTTGAACACAGCATCAAATGAAATTACAAACCTCATAAATGATCCTTCAAAATAGTACAGAACTTGCTGGACAGACTTAACTATGGTCCTATGAGGAGATAGCAACTACTATGGCTTTGAAACTGGCACCTGGTCTTTTCAATCTTCACTTCCCTCATCTGCAAAATGTATTACTGCATTTAAGTCAGTTCCCAGGGAAATGTTCTGAACAAATAATTTCAGAGGTGAAGTGCAATCTCTACATCCTGTAGGTCAGAAGAAGTTAACCACAGAGGGAAAAGCAAAGTCTAAGGAGTTGAAATTCTCAGTCTCCCATGCTCTAGTTACAGGATGTGAACAAGTCACTGGACCCTTCCAAGGTTTACTTTTTTTCTCTAAAATCCAACTCTTAGGGCTGGGATGACTTTTTGAAGGAACACACATAAAGAGCAAGGCCCATTTCAGAGGCTACCCAAATCTGATTGTTCGTCTAGAAGATGAGGATAATTACAACGAATCCATAAAGTTTTGTGGAGATTTAGCTCAGTAAAATAAGTAGAACCTCCCTTTGACTGTACCGTATTCAACAGCGTGGAAGCAAAAACTAACTCTATTTCTTTCCTACACCTAAATGGAAAAGTGCCCATCACTGTATTAGAACAATACATTTTGCATCCAGTCCAATCTAAAGTGACATTTGTCTCTTGTCCAATTAGAACTTTTCCCTTCCCCAGCTTGGGCTCCAAATTCTGCTCTGCAACAGTCCTTTCCCGTGACTCTACTTTGCTCTCCTGCTCCTTCCCCATCACTGTGCTATTTCTGGAGACATCAAGTGGGATGCAGAAGGAGGAGGCAGCAGAAGACAGCAAAGAGGACAAAGTTCTATCTTGCTTTCATCAGGTGTGGTGTGCTCACTTGTAAGCAGATGCCCAAAGGCAGACTTTCTCTAACAGAAAATATTAATGAATTCTTCAGAGTTCCCTCTGTAGGAAGCTTCTGTACTCTGCTGAACTCTGATCCGGGAGATACCTTATCTAGTGACTGCTTTTGACTCCTTTTTTAGGCCTTATTCCAAGGTACATCCAGGAAAGTTTGTCACCTGGGGTTGCCTCTACTTGGAAGAAGCTTCTCCTCACCCAGCTACCATCCAATGCATCTGTAGTAGATGCTGCAATGTGTCACCTACACCCTCCTTTCAAGACTGAATGATTTATTTCCGCAAATGGTGGGGCTACTGCTGGCACTCAGCTCTCAGGAATTCTTCAATAACTGCCTTAACTAAGGATAGATGCCTTGTCTCAGGTCACCCTGGGCAACCTGCCTCCAATGACGAGCAAAAGTGAATACAAAAGACCAGTTCCTCCATCTTTGTTCTTTTTGCTTAGGATTGTCCTGGCTATGCAGCCTCTCTTTTGGTTCCATATGAAGCTTAAAGTGGTTTTTTTCCAGTTCTATGAAGAAGGTCAATGGTGCCTGATGGGGATAACATTGAATCTATAAATTACTTTGGGCAGTATGGCTTTTTCACGATACTGATTCTCCTAACCAGGAGCATGGAATGTTTTTCTATCTGTTTGTGTCCTCTCTTACTTCCTTGAGCAGTGGTTTGTAGTTCTCTTTGAAGAGGTCCTTCACATCCTTTGTTAGTTGTATTCCTGGGTATTTTATTCTCTTTGTAGCAATTGTAAATGGGAGTTCACTCATGATTTGGCTCTCTGTTAGCCTATTACTGGTGTATAGGAATGCTTGTGATTTCTGCACATTGATTTTGTATGCTGAGACTTTGCTGAATTGCTTGTCAGTTTAAGGAGGTAGTGGGATGAGATGATGGGGTCTTCTAAATATAGAATCATGTCATCTGCAAATAGAGACAATTCGACTTCCTTTTTTCCTAATTGAATATTATTTATTTCTTTTTCTTACCTGATTTCTCTGGCTATAACTTCCAATACTATATTGAATAGGAGTGGTGAGAGAGGGCATCCTTGCCGAGTGCCAGTTTTCAAAGGGAATGTTTCCAGTTTTGCCCATTCAGTATGATACTGGCTGTGGGTTTGTCATAAATAGCTTTTATTATTTTGAGATACATTCCATCGACACCTACTTTATTAAGAGTTTTTAGCATAAAGAGCTGTTGAATTTTGTCAAAGGCCTTCTCTGCATCTATTGAGATGATCATGTGGTTTTTGTCTTTGGTTCTGTTTATGTGATAGATTATGTTTATAGATTTGTGTATGTTGAACCAGCCTTGTATTCCCAGGATGAAGCCTACTTGATCATAATGGATAAGATTTTGATGTGCTGTTGCAATCAGTTTGCCAGTATTTTGTTGAAGATTTTAGTATCAATGTTCATCATGGATATTGGCCTGAAGTTTTCTTTTCTTGCTGTGTCTCTGCTGGGTTTTGGTATCAGGATGATGTTGGTCTCACAAAATGAGTTAGGGAGGATTCCCTCTTTTTGTATTGTTTGGAATAGTTTCAGAAGGAATGGTACCAGCTTCTCTTTGTACATCTGGTAGAATTTGGCTATAAACCTGTCTGGACCTGAACTTTTCTTGGTTGGTAGGCTATTAACATGCTACCTGACTTCAAACTTCAAGGCTACAGTAATCAAAACAGCATGGTACTGGTACCAAAACAGAGACATAGACCAATAGAAAAGAACAGAGGCCTTGGAAGTAACACCACACATCTATAACCATCTGATCTTTGACAAACCTGACAAAAACAAGCAATGGGGAAAGGATTCCCTGTTAAATAAATGCTGTTGGGAGAACTGGCCAGCCATGTGCAGAAAGGTAAAAGTGGACCCCTTTTTGATACCTTACACTAAAATTAACTACAGATGGATTAAAGATTTAAACAAAATACTTAACACCATAAAAACCCTAGAAGAAAACCTAGGAAAAACCATTCAACCATCATTCTCAGTAAACTGACACAAGAACTGAAAACCAAACACCACATGTTCTCTCACTCATAAGTGGGTGTTGAAGAATGAGAACACATGGGCACAGGGAGGGGAATGCCATGCACTGGGGTCTGTTGGGAGATGGGGGCTAGGGGAGGTACAGCAGGGGTGGTGAGGTTGGGGAGGGATAACATTGGGAGAAATGCCTGATGTAGGTGACGGGGAGATAGAGACAGCAAACCACCATAGCATGTGTGTACCTATGCAACAACCATGAAAGATCTGCACATGTACCCCAGGACTTAAAGTACAATAATAAAGAAAAAAGACCAGTTCCTTTGTCCCAGCTTGGGACAACTCTAAAGGGCCATTTCAGCTTCAGAGCTCCTGATGGCATCAGTTGAGGACTTCACTCAGACTATATCACAGCTACTTTCTCTCTCTGCCCAGTTCTGCCTTCTTCTCTTCCCTTCTATAAGAGTTGATCACAGGAATGCTTCCTGATAAACTGCCCACTACTCTTCATTTTATAGCGTGCTTCCCAGAGAAACTGACCTACAACAGGACCCACTTAAACAGTTGGAAGTAGGAGTAGGAGATGTGTGACTGACCTGGATGCCACTAAGTGCGGCTGATTGCACACCTTGTTGGGATTGTGGCTGAAAGTCATAATAAACACTGCATCTGCAACTTAGGATTATTTTTTTCTTACCCAAGAAAAAGAGAAGAATTATCTATTGGTTCCCTCCCCTCAGTGGCCAAAGTTCTCTTCTATAGAACAATAGCTGCCCTTTCAATAACTTCCAATTTGAAATGTGTGACCACCAAATTTAATGTTAGAATTCTTTGCCATCTGGAAGGGATAAGAAACAGGTTTATTTTTAAATTCATAAGCCTGAGTATTTTGTCTTCCAAATTTTGGTTGAAAATAAACATCACTTATAACTAATTTATATTTATCTTTATCTTGATACACAGCTAAAATAAACAAGTTGATTTATATTCTTCTCATGTGAAAAATACACTCATGTCCTTTTAAGACCACTAAGATATTTTCAGAGTGTCACCTATTATGGTGTGCAGCTCAAGCTAAGGTTCAAGATCCCAGAATTTTAGACAGGTCCAGGGGTAAGTGAGTCTCTTCAGGTATATTCTCTCAGAAGCAGCACACTGAATACTATTTCTCTCCATATACATATCTGTGAACTAAAGAGACAAATTCTCAACTTCTTCATCCATATTCAATAACAAAATGGTGATAAATGTATAGGCTATTCCAACAGACACATTCAAAAGAGGGAAAATGGGATATCTAGAGCAAACACTGATCCATAGCAATTCTGAAATCTAGCTGGGAATGCATTGCCAATTTACTGGTTAGAATTCAGCTTATTGCCTTGAGCTGATTCTCACTGCTCTTTGCTGTGCCTTTTTTGTTCTTGGTTCTTTCTTCCAGCTCACTCATCCTTTCCCATAAGAAAGTACTGGCATTTCCAATTAAGGAGATTCCTCAATCTTCTTTCTGCTCACAATAATTTGGGAGTGTAAAGCCCTTTCTATATTTTGTACTGTTTCTGCCACTTTTAGTCCAAGCTGCTATTTCTACCATTAAAACCCTCTTTACATTCTATGGGCAGTCTATGATTGTGTTACCCACTCATACCATTAGACAAAAGCCACAAACACAAATCTGTGGAAGATGAGCCCCTTTAGACCTCAGGTTACTGTATGATTATTGTGGGAAATACCCTTAAGATTTTTGATAAGCTCTGTTTTTGAATAGAGAAGATCTAATAGGCACTGCTTTAAGATCTTGGAAGTCTTTTGCATGTCTGAGAAATTCTCTGATGCATTACCTTAGAAGGAATTTAAAGTCTCACCCTGGAAATAATATTTGGTCTGAAGCTGTGTCTTAGCTTTAGAAGTCTTTGCCATCTGGGGAGGATTAAAAAACAACTTTATTTTTAAATCTGTAAGTCCCACCTCTTTTATTTATCTTCTAATTTGTTATTGAAAATTAAACATGTCCAATTGTAACTCATTTCTTTTTATCCTCAATTTATCATACACAGCCAAAAGAAACAAGTTGGCACTTTTAATGTTCCACCTGAAAATCTGCTTGGCCAAATCTACCAGTTCATTAGATTTATTAGGCAAAACTGTTTCCAAACCTCTCACCTCTAGGTAACAAGGGTCTCTTTTCCTCCAGCTTCCAGCAACATTTTTGTCAATATCCCTTAATCCAATTACTGAAAGATTCTTTGAGGGCCATCAAACTTCTGCTATTAGTCTCTTCACAGACACTATCACAGCCTCCCAATCACAGTACCAAAACCTATTCTGTTATCTATTGCTCAGTAACAATAATTAACCAAAACAATGGCCAAAAATAGTAACACTCATCTATTTTGTTTACAAATATGGAAATTGACTGGACTCAGCTGGCAATTCTCACTCAGATCTCTCTGTGGTTTAAATCAGACAGTGGCCGGGGCTGACCTCATCTCAAAAACTTCTTCACACATGCCTGAAACCAGTACTGGGAAGACTCAAATATCTGGGACAGGAACTTCTGGTCATACTTCAGGAGAAAGTACTCTCTCTCTCTCTCTCTTTCTCTCTCTCTCTCTCTCTCTCCCCCCATCCCTCATGTTCAATACTTTGCTACAATGACTCACAGAATTCACCAAAGCTGTTATACACACAGTTATGGTATATGTCAGCAAAAAGACACAGATTAAAATCGGCAATGGAAAAAGGTGTTTATGGAAGAGTCTAGAAACACCAAGTGAAAGCTTCTAGTTGCCCTCTCCCAGTGGAGACATGGAGATAGCACATAATTCTTCCAGCAATGATGTGTGGCAGTATTCACAAAGTATTGCCAACAAAGGAAGTTCACTTAAACCTTGCTGGCCAAAGTTTTGCCAAGTGAGTTCACTGGGACTTACACTGGCTTGATGGACCATCCACATGGCTGACCTCAGCTCTCCAGCCCCTCCAGAGATCAAACTGATAATACAGCCCGAGGACTCTTAGCATAATTCACATTGTTATTAACTATGGCATGGCCCAAAGCTTCAGGTAAACAGAAACACTCCAGAGGCTGAACAAGGGCCAAACTTTCTTTGAAATGTAAAGAGTTTGAACAACTACACCTGTGGAGTTAATTCTTTATGACACAATGTCTTTTCACATTATCTAAGAGTAGCCAGACTACAAATATGGGCTGAAGACTCCCAGAACTAGAGTCACAAGAGAAACCAACAGCAGCCATGCAGCACCATCTAGCCAAGGCCTAGAAGTCAGTTACACCACATAACTCTGCTTCATTCTATTCATCAACCCAATCACGAAGGCAGCCCATGTTCAGGGGATTGGTTCTTAGACTCCACTTCATGATATGAGAACTATCAAAGCATTTCTATCCAAAGTTTTTTAACCACCACAGATGGAGACCAATACTCACCCACAAAGTAACAGGAAAAGTTCTTCCTGTCTCTCCTTACTACTGATAAGAATTATTTTCCTTTTTGCCTCAACCTAAAGAGAATGCACCTTCAAGTAAAACAGAAATAAACAGAGAATTCTTTAATCAGGACAAAAATATAAAGCCTAGGCTCAAACATAGGAACTTCTCTTGGCCATAAGAAGAAGCTTTTTTGAGTGACTTTGAGCTGCTGCCTGCTGTGGAGGAGGCAACCAGGGGGCCCCAGAACCACCTAGGAGGGCCTGATGTCATGGTGGTCCCTTTCACCAGGTTTGCCTGGAGGAATTGCATCTGCTCTTAAAATCTACTCACTACACTCCCTTTCTTCTTTTTTCTGTTTTTTTTCCTCCTACTTCAAACCCTGTATATACAAGTCAGTGTGAACACTCTTCTAAATCCTCTTAAAGAAACGATACCTGGGGAATGATCCAAGATGGCCGATCGCTAACATCTCAGGATTGCAGCTCCCAGCAAAAGCTCAGACAACGAGAGGACGCCACACTTTCAGACAAATTTTGGTCCCTCACGGAGCAGAAGATTCCCAGTGGAGGAGCTCCACGGGTCGCCAGCGCAACTCTTGTGGCCGGTGCAGCGGTTTCCTCGGCACCTCGGTGCGGCAGCTCTCAGTGCAGAGTAAACGGGACTGGTTCCCCTCCTGACCGAGGTTTGGAGGAGCCACATGGGTCACCAGCGCAACTCTTGTGGCCGGCGCAGCGGTTGTGCCAGCACCTCGGCAGCTCTTGGTGCAGAGTAAACAGGACGGGTTCCCCTTCTGACTGAGGTTTGGAGCTCCGGGAAGGCAGAGTCGCCTATTACAGACTCAAGAAGGAAGCCAGACTGGAGATTCCTGAGCAGAAAAGCACCATCCATCTTAACGCCGCTGTTTTGGCCGGCACAGTGGGTTGCTCATATTTCGGCCCTGGGAATTATGACGTCCACTCAGAGACCTAATTTGAAAGTTGGTAATTACAAAGACCACAGGTGGATAAATTTACAATGATGGGAAGAAACCAGCATAAAAAGGCTGAGAATACTCAAAATCAGAACACCTCTCCCTCTAAAGAGGATCACAGTTCCTCATTAACAAGGGAACAAGACTTCATTGAGAACAAGCGCATCCCATTAACAGAATCAGGCTTCCAAAGATGGATAATAAGAAACTTCTGTGAGTTAAAAGAACATGTTGTAGCCCAATGTAAAGAAACTAAGAACTTTGAAAAAAGGTTTGACGAAATCCTAATGAGAATAGACAACTTAGAGGGGAGTATGAGTGAATTAATGGAACTGAAGAATACAATGCAGGAACGCCGAGAAGTATGCACAGGTTTAAACACTCGAATTGTTCAAGCAGAAGAAAGGATAACAGAGGTAGAAGTTCAACTTAATGAAATAAAACGAGAAGACAAGATTAGAGCAAAAAGGATAAAAAGGAATGAGCAAAGTCTCCAAGAAATGTGGGACTATGTGAAAAGACCAAATTTACATTTGATAGGTGTAGCTGAATGTGACGGAGAGAATGAAACCAAGCTGGAAAATATTCTTCAGGATATTATTCAGGAAAATTTTCCTAAACTAGCAAAGCAGGACAATATTCAACCCCAGGTAATACAGAGAACACCACAAAGATATTCCTCAAGAAGAGCAACCCCAAGGCACATAATCATTAGATTCACCAGGGTTGAAATGAAGAAGAAAATACTAAGGGCAGCCAGAGAGAAAGATCAGGTTACCCACAAAGGGAAGCCTATCAGACTTACAGCAGATCTCTCAGCAGAAACTCTACAAGCCAGAAGAGAGTGGGGGCCTATATTCAACATCCTTAAAGAACAGAACTTTCAGCCCAGAATTTCATATCCTGCCAAACTAAGCTTCTAAGCTTCACAACTGAAGGAAAAATAAAATCTTTTATGAGCAAGCAAGTACTCAGAGATTTTATTACCACCAGGACTGCTTTACAAGAGCTTCTGAAAGAAGCATTACACATAGAAAGAAACAACCAGTATTAGCCTTTCTAAAAATATACCAAAAAGTAAAGAGCATCAACATAAAGAAGAATTTACATCAACGATTGGATAAAACAGCCAGTTAACATCAAATGGCAGTAATCCTAAATTTAAATTGACTAAATCCCCCAATCAAAAGACACAGCCAAAACCCAATGGCATGTTACATCCAGACCCATTTCACTTGCAAGGATACACAAAGACTCAAAACAAAGGGATGGAGAAAGATTTACCAACCAAATGGAGAGCAAAAATAAATGAATAAATAAAAAGCAGGAGTTGCAATTCTCGTATCTGATAAAATAGATCTTAAAGCAACAAAGATATAGTGGTAAAAGGACCAATGCAACAAGAAGAGCTAATGATCCTAACACCCAGATACATAAGACCCATAAAGAGACTTAGACTCAACGAGACAGAAAATTAATAAGGATATCAAGGACTCGAACTCAGATCCAGAACAAGTAAACTTAATAAATATTTATAGAGCTCTCCAACTTTAAATATACAAAATATACATTCTGGTCAATACCACATCACACCAACTCATAGGTTTAAATGAAACATTGATTGGCCATTATTAATACCCATTTTTTTTTAGAATAAAGCAACATTTCCCTTCTCTCTCCCCTTTTTCTTCCTCTTTCTTCCTCTCCTTCACTCCTTTTTTTTCTTTCCTTCTCTCAAAAAAAGAAATCAACTTGTAGACCTCTAGATCCAGGTCGGCAATGTCTCTCTCATTGCTCAATTTCCTTCCTTCCCTTCCTTCCCTTCTCTCCCTCCCTCCCTCCCTCCCTCCCTTCCTTCCTCCCTCCCTTCCTCCTTTCCTCCCTTCCTCCCATCCAAAAAAAAAGAAACAATACCTATTCAGCAAGCATGATAGATGTCTTTGAAAATGTACTTGGTTCTGCATGTCACAGGCCAAGTCTTTTATGACCTTGTTGTTTCCTCTCATGAGAAATTGTTTTTTTCAGTTGAGACAGAGTCTCGCTCTGTTGCCCAGGCTAGAAGCAGGGCTGCAATCTTGGTTCACTGCAACCTCCACCTCCTGGGTTCAAGGTGTTCTCCTGCCTCAGCCTCCCATGTAGCTGGGACTACAGGCACATGCCACCATGCCTGGCTAATTTTTTTTATTTTTAATAGAGATGGGGTTTCACCATGTGGGCCAGGCTGGTCTCAAACTCCTGACCTCAGGTGCTCTGCCCACCTTGGCCTCCCAAAGGGCTGGGATTACAGGTGTGAGCCACTGTGCCCAGCCTCCTCACATGAGAAATTGATTTTTAACTTATTCCATTCAACATTTTTTCATTTGGCCTGCCACCTTAATAGCAGACTTTTAGAAATTAAATCTTCTTTTATAAATGAACTCAAATCTCTCAGAAGGCAGAAAAATTCTTGGCCTCAGAAAAAAAGCATGAAATTGCCAATCCACTGAGCCTGTTGCCTAGCTCCAGCATGGGTTCCAACCTCTTTCTGTAAGGGGGAATTTCTGCAGGTGGTCTGTAATTCAAAGAATAAAAGCGCAACTGTTCAGAGAAACATCCTGCTCATTCACATCCAGCTCCTGACTGGAGAGCAGTAGCACAAGTGTGCCAAGGAAAAACCAGTCTACAGAAATGCTTATCCAGCTCACAAAGCCAGAAAGTGGTGAATCGTTAGGAATCCCTTGCAGATGTCTCTCTCGCAAGGCATTTCCAAACGCAGCCACCTAACGATAAAAGGCACAACAATCTTGGCCTGACATCCTGCTGAAAATTAGATTATCATGGTGGAGAAGGGTGTTCTCAATGGTCATCATGGTTTAGAAACTCCTCCTAGGTAGTTACATCACATTCCTGGGGACGTGGTCAAAGTTTAATTCAAAGTGAACAGGTGCAGAGTATGTAAAGGGAGAATATAGAGCCAAGGGAGTTATTTTTCTAGGTTTCCAATAAATGTGGCCTTATTTGCAGCATAGAGAACGCTGTTGATGTTTAAAACACAAAATGATTTTGAAGTTTAATTTAAATTTCACCCTCCTGGCTATTTGTGTTTGTATTTCACTTCACTTGAACAATAAAGTAGCTTGGATGGTTTGGGGCATGTGGTTAAGCCTTTTAATTTCCTGGCTCTCATGCACTACAGCTCACACAGCAGGGTGACCGCCCTTAGCACAGAAGCAGAATTTTGAAACTGTTCATTGATATCTTTGGCCTAACATTAATACAATGTTTTGTGTGCACGTCCTGTTGTCATATCCATCTAAACCAAACTTTGATGACATCTAAGTCCCCAATACTGTAGCAACTGCTCTTACCTTCTGTTAACCGCCCCATGATAACCTGTAGATGGGAATTCCTCAACGATATGGCCCACATCTTAAACAGAATGAAAGGCAGCACTGGAGAAACTCTAGATCCTTCCACACTTCGGAATAAATGATCTCTTTGCTGATGATAGCAGTTAGCATCTCAGGAAAATATTTTCCAAATAATAAAATAGTTATTCTAAGTGTTCTAAGACTTCTTTTCCTTTTCCTTTTCAGTAGACTGGGAATCTTTTATCAACCAGAGTAGCTTCTTGGAAGTAGATCTCTGTAATCAGGAGGCAACTGTGCCATTAATTTACCAAGGTGTGAATCACCCTAACCATGTCCACCTTTTCTTTGCCATTTGACTGTATGTTCTTTCACACTGATTCATCTCCAGACCATGCTCCTTCGTTCTGCCTTATTTTTAAATGAGCAGAGCTTACGCCTGGATGATGGAGCCTTCCCATCCTGGATGGGGAAACCCATTTCCCAAGAGTAGTATCTTCAAATGTAGACATTCACACAACTGCTTTTTATCATTAATTGGGTCAAAAGTGCATGACATATGGAAAAACAACAGAGAACATACTACCTCTATTTTTTTTAGATGGTACCCAATTTCAACATGTCGTTATTGAGAATTTATAGGCAAAAAACTTTTATGGAGCTCTGGCCACCAATCTGGTAAATGCACTGCAGCAGCCAAGATTGATAAGTACTGGCTGTCACTCTTCAAGGAATTTACATTCTGGCAGGGAAAATGGAAGAGGCAGAAATGGAAACAAATAATAGAGTTGGTTGAAAATAATAAAGGGAGGAGCAAGAGGGAGGAATCTGGGAGCAAGTGGATGTTAGGGAGCCTAACCAGGATCTGGAGGCTGAGAATAAACTAGACTGAAGAGGAACTATTTTAAAACTGAATCTCAGCAGTTTATTTTAGCGTCATTCATGGATTTGAAGATAGAAGATGAGACAAGATCAGGGGAAAGACATTACATACCTCGCCCTCCAAATAGGAAAATGTCATACCAGCCTGCCTCGCATTGCCCTCAAGACATCATCTAGGAATAAGTTACAAAATTTAAGGATTCCAAGGTCAGAGAGCAGCAGACTACAGCCCACTACCAGTGTTTGCTAAGAATGGTTTATACATTTTACATTTAAACATTTATAAGTGGTTGAAAATTTCAAAAGAATATCTCATGACACACAAACTATAAGAGATTCAGTGTCCATAAATAAAGTTTCACTGGAGGACAGTCACATGGGCATCTTTGCATATTGTTCATATCTGTCCACGTATGTCAGCAGAGTGAAGTTGTGGCAATGCAGCTTGTATAGCCTGCAAAACCTAAAATATTTACCATGTCACTCTACAGAAGTTTGCACAACCCTGATGTAAATGGTACAGTCTGTAAATGTCCTTGCATAACTTACAAAGAGTTGCTGGCAGAAAATAAAGGTGATTCTTATTATATATGTTGAGACCCAACAGCAAATAAATCACAGTGTCTATTCCACACATTGACTCCTTTTTACTTCCTGTGCAATAAGACAAAATTGGCTAAAATGTCAGTAGTCTCTGAAATAATAAATGCTATCATTCAGATAATAGAAGGTGATTGCTTTCTATCTTCCCAACAAAAGAAGCCAGGAAAATGAGACTTAAGTCAG
The DNA here is from genome assembly GCF_049354715.1 of Callithrix jacchus. Classification (NCBI taxonomy): domain Eukaryota; kingdom Metazoa; phylum Chordata; class Mammalia; order Primates; family Cebidae; genus Callithrix; species Callithrix jacchus. The sequence continues at coordinate 35,563,965 of NC_133522.1, read as the reverse complement.
TAAGAATTTAAGATACATCAAAAGAAGAATGTCCTCACTGATAGGAAGGAAGTTATACATGGTGATAAAAGAAGGTTGCCATCCATTTTCTCTGCATTACTATAACTTCCTGCCTCTCCAACTCAGAGCATAATATAAGATCTCATTACCTAGAAAAGTCAAATAAATTTGGTTCCAAACACTAAGCATGAGGCTTTCCATTGCCTCTGACTTCTGAGCAGGGATCTGGATGCAGGAAAAAAGATGAGGAGGACCCCCTACTAATGTGGCCTGATGCTGCCCACAGAGCTTGTCAGGCCTTCTAAAGAGACTGAAATTGATGCTCCTTGAGGCAGCCTCCTTCGTGCCTGCCTCCTGGTATAAGTGCACGTGAGCGGACTCCAACAAAGGGATGCAGAAGCCAGTCCACCTCAATATGAAGTGAACATTGCCACTACCATACGGCTGATGGGAGGCTGATTAATGGCCCTCAAAGAGATCCAGGTCTTAATCAGCAGAACCTGCAAATGTCACATTAGAGACAAAAGGGACTTTCCAGATATAATTAAGAGGACATAAGCGGAGATGGGGGAGATTATCCTGGATTACCTTGGCAGGTCCTAAATGTAATCACAAGTGTCTTTACGAAAGGGAGGCAGAGGAAGATAGAATTATAACAGAAGAAGAAGGCAGTGTGACAACTGAACCAGGACACTTCAGGGCTGGCTTTGAAGCTGAAAGGGGGGGGGTCATGAGCCAAGCAACACAAAGAATGCAGCTCTAGAATGATGAGAACACATGGACACATGGTGGGGAACAACGCACACTGGGCCTGTCAGGGGTGGGAACAGGCAGAGGGAGAGCATCAGGAGGAATAGCTAATGGATGCTGGGCTTAATAGCTCATGGGTTGTTCTCTGCAGCAAACCTCCATGGCACACGTTTACCTGTGTAACAAATCTGCACATCCTACACATACACCCCTAAACTTAAAATATTTTTTAAAAGAATATTAAAAAACGGTTAATTTACAAAAAAAAAGAAAAAAATAATAATTCAGCTCCAGAAGATAGACAAACAGGAAAAGGTGTTCTATCCTGGAGGCTCTGGAAGGAACATGACCCTGCCAGACCCTCAATTTCAGCCCAGTGAAACTGACCTCAGCCATGAATCCAAGACCACTTCCCAAGGCTGGAGTAACAATGCTGAGAACACTCTGTGTTTGGATACTTTATTATTTCTACCAGAGGATGAACAGCTTTCTATCAGACTCATCACAATATACTGACCTATGCACAAATGATCAGACTTGGGGCCAGGAAGCTATTTTTATGCCCAAGGAATCTGGTCACATCAGGCTGTTGACTCCTCCTGCTCTAGAGCCCCAGATAAGGAGCTTTCCACATGGCGCCCTGTCCTAATATCTTAATAAAAATAATAGAGTCATTAAAAACTCTTGGGAAGTTGCATACATATTCTCTTACCTCCTCTACAGTAAATGAGCTCAATCACAACCACCAAATTCGACCATTAAAAAGAATATTCATTCTTTAACAATTTTTCTATACTTTATCTTGTTTTATTATTGTTTTTGCTTTGTTTTTGTTGTTTGTTTGTTTGTTTTAGATGGAGTTTTGCTCTTGTTGCCCAGGCTGGAGTGCAATGGTGTAATCTGGGCTCACTGCAACCTTCACCTCCCAGGTGTAGAGTTTCTCCTGCCTCAGCTTCCCTAGCTAATTTTTTTTTAGTAGAAACGGATTTCCACTATGTTGGCCATGTTGCTCTTGAACTCCTGACCTCAGGTGATCCACACAGCTCAGCCTCCCAAAGTGCTGGGATTATAGGCATGAGCCACCAAGCCAGGCTGGTTGCTTCTGTTTTGTTTTGTGTCCTTTTTTTTGAGCTTGTATTCTCCTAAGATTTCAAAAACATAATCTCAGGATATCTCTTCTTCCTTTCCTTGCATACTTGTTGCTATGTTTAGGCTGGGGATGGGGAGTGGCTTACTTGGTGCTGAACTGTTGGGATGACAAGGGCAGGGGAAGTCTTTGTGTCCCTAGTGGTCAGTCCATCCAAGAGCCTTCAAGATGGGTCCCACCTTTTTTTTTTCTTTTTTGAGACAGTCTCGTTTTGTTGCCTGGTGCCAGCCTGCAGTGCAGTGGTGTGATCTTGGCTCACTGCAACTTCCGCCTCCCGGGTTCAAGAAATTCTCCTGCCTCAGCCTTCCAAGTAGTTGGGAGCACAGGCACACACCACCATGCCCAGTTAATTTTTGTATTTTAGTAGAGACAGGGTTTCACCATGTTGGCCAAGATGGTCTCGATCTCTTGATCTAGTGATCCCCCGCCTTGGCGTCCCAAAGTGCTCGGATTACAGGTGTCAGCCACTGTGCCCGGCCTAGATTCTTACTCCCATTCTTATCAACAGGGCTTCATTCATGCTCCATGACTAGGGCTCTCCTCTCTGCTAGTTCCCTGCCATGCCTTAAGGCACAGAACTCATTCCATTGCTTGCTGTGGCTGGCTGGTATCTAGGAATTTCTATTACCTATCTATGGGCTGCCTGTCTGGCCTTACATTACAGCCATTCTGTCTCTGGGAACTTCTGCCTCCTCAGGGCACCTTTCTGTCTCTAGCCCAACAAATCATTGTAGGGTTTTGCAGATTTCCTACTGGGGACTGTACCCCGAAAGCATTGTTCTAAGCACTACCATCATTACTAACTGTCTGGGTTCTTCATTTTCCCAGAATGGGAACCATAAGGCCAATATTTTTTCACGTGAGCAGCTACAGAGGAGGCTGCCATCCTGCTCTCAGTTTTCTTATTCTCCATTCCTTTGTGATATGTGTGACAAATTGCAAAGATAGCTGCAATTCCTCACCCCTTCCTTCCCATTGCAACGTGTCTTCATAGCTCCTCCCATCAAAGCAAAAGGTTTTTCTCCACTAGGCTGTCCTTGCGACTTTCTTTTGTCAAAAGAATATGGCAGAACTAAAGCAGTGCCTGTTGGGATGCAGGCCTGAGGAAGGTTGCACATCTGCCCATTCTCGATGCAGGCCTGAGGAAGCTTGCACATCTGCCCATTCTCGATGCAGGACTGAGGAAGGTTGCACATCTGCCCATGTCCTTCACCATGTGAAGAAGCCAAGGTTAGCCCGCTGGATGATGTAGGCACAGGACATTTTTTCCTGGCCCCGGCCAACTCCCAGACAATCCCTAGACAGAGGAGGGAGGCCACGCACTGTAATGAAGACCCACAAGCTAGCGCTGCCACAGTCAGCTAAGGCTGTCTCAAATCAGCGGAACTTGGGCAACAGTAAATAACGTTGTGTCAGTCACTCTGTTTTGGAGTGGTTGGTCCTACAGCAAAGCTAACTCATAATATTTTTCATAACATTTTGTCTTTGCCTCAAATCCTCTGAATTTCCCTAAGGCATTACACTTTTGAAGCATTTACCTCTTCCTCTCTCCCCTTAGGCAGTAAGCCCGGAGCCAACGATTTGAATGAATTATAGTCAGTGGAAGGTAAAAGATGAAATAAATGGAGAAAAAATAAGCAAACCAAACTTATCACACCCCAAATATTTCTGCCAAATACACTCTACCTGCCAAGGACTTAGTGCCGCAGATTGTGAGAGCCCATCATTCTCAATCTCATTAGTTTTCTTCTCTAGCCCAAAGCATCTATAATTTGTTTAATTCCTACTCTTCTGTGTGCACAGTCATATAATCTGTCATAGACACAGCCTCAGATATCTGTTAGCTTTGATTCTGAGTTATCATTCAATGAAATTTGGAAAGTTGCTCCTCCCCTGATATTTCCAAGGAGCACTCACATTGGCTGACCTAATCCGGTAGGTCTCTTGGGGTTAATTTTGTCAGGAAATGTCAGTTTCCCAAATCCCTATTAATTCCTGCTGATTTTGACCCATAACTCTCCCCTCCAAACACACACACACACACACACACACACACACACACACACGCACGCACTACATACTTTCAGTGTTACCCAGAGTCTGTGCACTTTAGAGTCAATATCTTTTACTCTTTACTCTGGCGGTCAGTCACACCAGCTTCTAGCATCACCATATCTTGAGCCCATAACCAAATCTTCCCCACTAAAATTCTTCACGTCTGGACACAGTTCTCACTTAACTCTCCAGAAGAACAAGAAAAGATTTAAAAGGCAGCCTCAGGAAATAGGATATTCACTCCCTTGTAGGAAATAGCTCAATCTCAGCCCCTACATTCAACCATTGATGGAAGAGCTTTCTTTACTTTCAGTCTACAACTTAATTTTTTGAGCTACTCAAAAAACAAAAGAAAAATTGTGTAGACTGTTCAACAATTCTTAGTCCCACGTGGGAGACAACAAGTAAAATAAGTTAATGGAGGGAGGGACAACTTCTAAAAGTCCCCTTTACAACACAGACCAGCTAAAAAAATACTCAATTTACACAGGCAAACAGCAGGATCTGGATGGTGGCAGATGGAAATGTCAAGTTTTTCTCTTAAGAATCGCAGATGACTACAAGTCTTCCATTTACAGAGCTTAAGCAACCCCTCCAAAGAAGACATTCAACTTTGAAAGATTTGTAGGTTATTTTCTACAGGAACTTAAATTACCAGTAACTTCCACCCTTAAAAGGCAATTCTCTTTCTATATATCTGAAAATGATATTTCTTCTTCCCCAGGCACCCCACTGTGGAGTTTATTTTTTGTCAGTCTTTGAATGTGAGATGCAGTTGTTTTTGCCTGGGATGATTGAAGGGTTATTCTGCCTTTAAGCTATATATTAATCATTTTATTCTCTGGTTCCATAATTCCGTGCCACACATAAAATATTGTCAGTGTTGACTTGCCACTGAAGAGGACAGCCCTACCAATTATAGAGAAAAATAGTTCTCAGTCTCTTCACGTCTCCATTTCTTTTTTGAGAAGCAGAAAGTGAGAAATAATTGCAGAAAACGTCCCATCAAGGCAGTGTGAGACATACCTAGGACCTGCAAGTGGCACCATTATGATTTTTTTTTTTTTTTGAGGCAGAGTCTCACTCTGTCACCCAGGCTGGAGTGCAGTGGCAGGATCTTGGCTCACTGCAACCTCCACCTCCCAGTTTCAAGTGATTCCCCTGCTCAGCCTCCCTAGTAGCTGGGACTACAGGTGTGCACCACCACACCTGGCTAATTTTTTATTTTTAGCAGAGACAGCCTTTCACCATGTTGGCCAAGCTGGTTCTGAACTCCCAACATCAGGTAATCCACGTGCCTTGGCCTCCCAAAATGCTGGGATTACAGGCATGAGCCACCGCAGTGGTCACCATTATGATGCTTTATGTTTCTTACCCACTGAACAAAACTGCCTTCTTCCCTTGAACATGAAAGGGACAGAACCCCTTTGGAAAGGTTTATCATCTTCCAGTCTCTTCAGAAAAGGACACCTTACACTTCTCCTACTCCTAATCTTCAGTAAGTGATGATGAGCCATTGCCCCTGCTACAGCAGATTGCTACTTTAAAAAATTTACTTACGGCCAGGCACGGTGGCTCACGCCTGTAATCCCAGCACTTTGGGAGCCCGAGGTGGGCAAATCATGAGGTCAGGAGATCCAGACCATCTGGCCAATATGGTGAAACCCCATCTCTACTAAAAATACAAAAATTAGCTGGGTGTGGTGACATGCACCTGTAGTCCCACCTACTCGGGAGGCTGAGGCAGGAGAATCACTTGAACCCAGGAGGTGGAGGACACTGCACTCCAGCCTAATGACAGACTGAGACTCCATCTCAAATTAAAAAAAAAAAATTACTTTCAAATTTAGATCATTTCCACAAAGAATGAAAGAACAGTTTCATGCTGGATATATTATCTCCCAGAACTCTATGCCCTTTTAATGGAAAGGAAACCCAGCTGGTGTTCTGAAGAACAGAATCTTCAGTGGTCTGGTTGTTGAATTACAAATCAAAATAAAATAAAAGATCTATAAAAATAGATATTACAAATGACTAATGAACAGAGCCTAAAGGCAAGATACATCAATAGCTTGGGTAATGCCCGCGTTTCTGCTTTTCGGCGTTGTTGGAAATACTATTAAGGACGTTATGTTCAATTTTGCTTTCATCATTTGCTTAATAAAAATGCATGGTGTGACATTCCCATTTATTTTTCTATTCTGAGAACATTAAGTCAAGAGCATCTCCAGTTTCACCCATCACCTAAAGAGTTATTTATCTGTGACTTTTGAATATAGCGTTACATGTTTTTATCTAGTATAGGATCTTCCTTGCAAAATGTACCTAAAAATAGGACTGTAAGTTAAACAAATAATAACAGTCATCAGGAAAAATGAACTGGTGCTAGGCGAGGAAGGAGAAGATAATCTCCAGCTGAGTCCTCAAAAGAAATGTGAAGCTAATGAGGCAGACACATCCCAACGGGGTGGGGGAGGCAACAAACGACCAGTGTGACCGAAAATATTTCTGTGTCAATAGGACATTTTCCAAGAAAGAAAGGGAAATTAGAAAACTTTAAAACTGACAGCCACATCTTTTTATGCATAATGAAGAACCAAAGAACTTGTCTTCACAGGAGAAGTACTGATAATAAAATGAAAATTAAAAATGAATAATTTAGCAAAGATAGGACGCCAAGCAAAGGTTATCCTGGACACAGAACATTTTCAGCAGCCTCCTCCCATTCTCTTCAGCATGACTGTCAGTCTACATACAGTGACCTGAGAAGAGAACTCAATAGACGCCTGATGGCTTCTTGCAAGAGTCTTTCATCATCTTTGCCTGTGATCTCTCTTCATATGGTAAAATCTATAATGGGTCAATCTCATTCCATTCACCATGACAGCATCTTCCGTTCCTCTCCATAAGGAAAGAAGGGACTGGTGGCTTTGTGGCTGACCCTTTATTACAAGGATGTATCATGTGTCTCCTATGTAAAATGGAATTTTACCAATTATATGAATTATTATTACTGCAACCTCTCCCCATTTGCCCCATTAAACTCTTCTTGGCTTGGTAGTACATTAAGAGCCAGAATATGATAACCTCTGCCCAGCTCCCTTGCTGTGAAAGGGCACTAAAATACTCAGGTCTGACTCCACTCTTCCTCACGATATCTGGGTTGGTCATTTTTATTCCTTCCATCCTACTTAACCATGCCACATCCTGGATATTTGCAAGAACTTCTGATCGTGAATGATGGAGAGAGAGTATAGAACCTAAAATGGGCTGCCCATTTGTCCGCCCACTTTTTCATTTCACAGGTATTTACTGAGCACTTCTTTTGTGCCTGGAATTGTGTTTGGGGCTGGGGAATAAACCTGAGGACTAAGTCAGCACAGTCAGATGGAGGAGTATCCCGGCTATAAATTATTGTGATAATGTGTTGGGTGATGTGAACTGTAGGAACCACCTTCTCAGAGCTTCCAGAAAACAGCAGAGGCTGCTAAAAAGTTTGGACAGAGGGGTCACGGGTCTATCCAAACTTCCCTAGTCTGCTATAGTGACCCCTATTCTCTGTTCTTCATTGTTTTCTTTGAAGAGCGTCCAGGCTCCCACAATCTGGAGGAGGGATAAGCGTTGCCATGGCGCAGAGCTGCCCCTGCAACCTGGCCTTCGCCCTGCTCTCTGCTGCCCCCTGCAGGGCCCGCGGTAAATGGGCTCATTTATTCGCAGGGACATTTTCTGGAACCTTAAAAAACATCCTCCATCATTTAAGAAGCAATTCCTGAATTCCCAACTGCCACCGGAGGGAAGCAGAGACAGTAACCCTGTGCCAGAATCTCTACAGGGTCCCCGTGGCTCCCCACATCAGCCATGGGTGTATGCCGAGTTTTTTGTCTCGAGTATGAACGGGAAGTCATTGACAAGCGACCAAGCCAATTTCACAGCTCCCCATGAGAAAACGCTTTTCTGAACCCCACTACCATCCTGTCTCTGGGCCCACGGACCCTTTGTTTATCTCTTCTAAAAAGTGAAAGCATTAAAAGAGAGAGAGAGAGAGAGAGAGAGAGAGAGAGAGAATGCCGCCACAAGGGATATTCCTGTTTTTTTCAAGTAAACAAGCCAATCATTTACGTGTCTCTTTCCTGCTTAAAAAGGAACAAAGAATACACCAAGGGTGCAGATATGGTGGGGCTGGAGGAGGCCAGCTTTTGGGGAGAGCACTGAGCGCCTGTGGGGGAATGTGTCCCCCGTTCAGAAAGGTTTTCCCTCAGTCATTGCCAATTCATGGCAGCCCTTGAGAAGAGACCCCCCACAGACCAAGCTGGTTAGGCAGACACTACAGCTCTTTCTTCATTTTTTCCTGATTGGTACCAGCCCAAGAAACACAGACCTTAGTGTTTCCTTCGCAGTGTGCTCCCTATGTCCCCAGTCAATTCATTAGCATGTTGGTTTGCAGAAATTTTTGCTCAGTAGTACATTAGAAAAGACCATGGAATATTACTATTTCTAAAATTATTTTCTACTTTTATTTTTACTATTTTTTCTCTTCCTTCAGTCAATCCCTCAAATTCCCCCACCATCCATTCGCCCAGGACTCCTGACGTTCATATTTAGACCACCTCTCACCACAGGCTTCAGAGGCTGTTTGCTCCTGATTTTCCAAATGAGGCAAAATGAAACTTCAAGCTCACAACCAGCAGCAACTCAACACGCGCTTCTGCACACATTATGCAGATGTGCTTCTAATCTTGTATCTTTCCAAGCAGACCTTCCCAGGCTTCTGCAGTGTAAGAGAACAGATGTGGTTTTATTAAAATTAGTATCTCAATTTCAATAGCTCTAAGTTCCCACCTGCTTGATGGCAGCACCAAAGGGAGCCCCTCAGAGCCTCCTCTGCTATTCCAAGCATTTCAGGGTGGCCGTGAAGGACAGCAAGGAAGAAATCTGCTTCTGGACTTGGATTTCAGTCTCACCTGCTGTCCACTTCCTGTACTGAAGAAGGTGTCTTGATGAGGTATCGCTCCACAGCTTTTGGACCCTCTGAGAGAAAAGGGGTCATGGATCTTTCCATTGCAACTCTGGGTACCACATTTCTCACTTGGAAGCCATCCCCAAGGTCCCAAGCTGTCTTCATAACACTAGGATCATGGTCTTAGCCACCTTTTCCACTTAACTCCTGAAGTTGCTCTGCTCATGCCTGGATTCACAAGTCCTTAAGCTTCTGACTTAACCTACCCCTTTATTAGGGTTGAGAACTGGCTCTAGAAAGGGATTAGGACATAAGTGCCCCCACCCCTTGCATACCCTTATTTATTATTTTTTTCTTTTTTCTCCAGTTGCCTTTGTCCCTACAATAGGATGAATCATGTCTTCTCAAAAGACATATCCAAAGCAATGTAACTGGTCATCAGCAGATGAATGGATAAAGAAAATGTAGTATATAGACCAAATGGAGTACTATTCAGCCATAAAAAATGAGATCCTATTATTTGTAACAACATACACGGAACTGGAGGTCATTATGTTAAGTGAAATAAGCCAGGAGTAGAAAGACAAACTTTAAATGTTCTCACTTATTTGTGGGAGCTAAAAATTAAAACAATTGAGCTCATAGAGATGGAGAGTAGAACGATAGTTACCAGAGACTGGCAAGGGTAGTTGGGGTAAGGAGTGGGGGTGGTTAATGGGTATAAAAATATAATTAGATAGAACAAATACCATCTAGTGTTTGATAGTACCACAGGGTAACTACAGTCAACACATTTACTGTACATTTGAAAATAACTACGTATACTTGGATTGTCTGTAACACAAAGAAAGGACAAATGCTTCAGGCAATGGATACCCTATTTACCCAGATGGGATTATTACACATTGCATACCTGCTATCAAAATATCATGTACCCCATAAATATATGCACATACTATCTGCACACAAAAATTAAAAATTAATAATGTTTAAAGATATGTCTAATTCCTAACCTCTGGTACACGTGAATGTGCCCACATGAAAAGAGGTCTTTCGTAGGTCGTCACAGATATCGTTAAGAATCTTAGAATGAGATAATCCGGGATTTTGGTTGCACCCTAAATCCAATGCCTGGTGTCCTCACAAGAGAAAGGAGAAAGAGATTTGAGACACAGGAAGGGGGAAGACCATATGAAGATGAAGACAGAGATTGGAGGGATGCCACCACAAGCAAGAAACACCAGGAGCCATCAGAAACTGGAGGAGGCAAGAAAAGATTCTCCCTTAGAGCCCAGAGAAAGTGCAGCCCTGAAGACACCAGAACCATGAAAGGAAAGAATGCTCTTCTGTCATTTTGACCCATCAGGCTTGTGGTAGTATGTGGCAGTCCTGTTCTCTCAGAGGGTCCGAAAGCCGTGGAGCAATGCCTCATCAAGATCCCTTCTTCAGTACAGGAAGTGGACAGCAGGTGAGGATGAAATCATAGTCCAGGAGCAGATTTCCTCCTTGCTGTCCTGCATGGCCACCCTGCAATGCCCGGGATAGCAGAGGAGGCTTTGCGGGGCTCCCTTTGGTGCTGCCATCAAGCAGGTAGGAACTTAGAGCTATTGAAATTTACTTGCCAATTTTAATAAAACCTAATAAAAATATAGCTGCCATCCCACTACTGAAGCCCCAACCTGTCCTTCTATTTATTTTAGCGAAAACAAGATTAAAACTCAGGCAAATAGAAACTGGAGTAAAAGGTGCCACCTAACCCCTCCAGGGACAAAAACCTGAGTCCTAGCTGAGCATAGTCCTGGGTTCATTTGGTATCTTCTTCTTGAAGACCATATTGTTGACACTCCTTAAAATTAAACACTATATTTCTTAGGGTTATTCCTACTAATCTTATAGACACTAGTTAGACAACATGTGAATAGAATTAAAATGAATTTACTTTAACTCTACCACTCGCTCTGCAACTCAGCACACTGTCCCCTGCCCACCAACAAGCAAAACAAGCCATTCATAGGTTGGTGATTGAGTTTATGTCTAGCTTCCCAAGACAAGGATTATTAGGTCATTCCAGACTCCTCACTCGGCTTTGTAGTTGACAGTAGGCCTCTGTTCCCAGGCCACTCTCTGGAACAAAAACATATTTGAATTCCTTCCAACCAAAAATAATAATAAACTAACAAAAATAATAACCTTCTGTCTCTCCATCATGTTCCTCCCTTATATATTACTCTCTCTCCCTTGCCATATATAAGAGGCAATCTTCTTAAAAGATAAACAATCTTTGGGGCTCTGGTTAAAAGCGTTCATTGTGGCCTTAGACAGACCTGTGTCAAGTCCTGGCTGTGCAATTCAGCATGTTATTCTCTCCAGGTCTTGCTTCTTTCTCAATTAAAAGAGGAAGAGCCACAGAGTTATGCTACAAGAAGACAGTGAGACGAGGCGGTTGAGGAACTAAGTAAACAGAAAGGACTTTAGAGGATAAAGGGTAATGAGTCTCTGTACAGCCCAGGAAAATGATAAAGAGAAGGATTTGGAATTAAAGGAAACACATGAAGGACTCTTAGACCTCTAGCTGGGCCAGCAAGGGACTGTTGCTTAGGCATCAGGAATTGACAAGTTGACTAAGCAGCCACTGATACAGGCCCCACCCATGACGTCTACATTCCTCTTTCATCACAGCACTAGCACCCAGAACCCTAACTGGCAGTGCCAGAGACACAGCAGGTACTCAGAGATGACCTACTTCCTGCATCCAGGAAGCAGAGCACATGGTATCCAAGGGCAGGGGAGATGTATCCATGACCAGATGTCCAGAGGGTATTTGGGCAAGAACCCAACATGGCACATTCAGAGTATACTACAATAACAGAAAGACTGCTCCTTAAAGCAATCCACACCCTGATGTTTCCTGGGTGGTGATGAGTGGGTTTGTAAATGTGGGCTCCCTAGGAATTCCCAATGCCCATATACAGTCCACAGTCACCATATTGATATAATTATGTGCCCTATGTGAAATTATTCTTTTATTCTTTAGCAAAAGCAATTTTAGCATCCCTTTATGTGGACAGGGACAAAATGTCACCTTGGGTCAGATCTTAAGAGGCCCTTTGAGTTTCATAGATGAATGACAGGCAAGCCCAGAGCACATCATTTGCCCCCCAGTCTGCTATGCTTGATGCGCATAAAATATATTCTTTTATGTCAGCTACACTTTCAAATATAACACAGTGTTATTTTTAAAATGTGCAGTTTATATGTATTCTTGATATTTCTAGGCAGGCATAGAAAAGAGGAGATGGAATTCATGATACACAATGAAATAGATTGCCAAGGGTAAAAATTTTACAAATAGAATGGATTGCAGTTCCTGAAGATAGTAATTCTTTCCTACGTACTTCATGAGCTTGTTAAGAGGATTAAAATCAAAATGAGATCAGAGAAATAAAAACACAGTCAAGATTTCAGAAATTGAAAATAGCACTATCATTATTATTTTTAATTAAAGTAATTTATATGGGAACTACATACTTGAGCTGCAAACTCAGTGACCTGGCCCTCAGGTGCACAGAAAAGTTCTAATTAACATTTTAATAATCATCTTAAAACAGGTAGAAGGTTTCTTAACAGTGAAATAACCAATGGCCATGGTAGTTGGATTCAACTATTCCCAGATTTCCCCATTCTAGTCCCTGTTCCCCAAAAGCACTCTCAACACAAACACATTCACACACACACATACTCGTGCACTGTATAGGTTCCCTGGGCATTCGTCTGTCTTATGAGAGGAGACCTAAAGATAATGCCTTGGTGAGTTTAGAATCTCTTTTTGTTTGTTTGTTTGGTTGGTTGGTTGGTTGGTTTTGAGATGGAGTTTCTCTCTTGTTGCCCAGGCTGGAGTGCAATGGCTCAAACTTGGCTCATTGCAACCTCCATCTCCTGGGTTCAAGCAAAATTCTCCTGCCTCAGCCTCCCAAGTAACTGAGACTATAGGTGCCAGCCACCATGCCTGGCTAATTTTTTTGTATTTTTAGTAGAGATAGGGTTTTACCATGTTGGTCAGACTGGTCTTGAACTCCTGACCTCAGGTGATCCACCACCTTGGCCTCCCAAAGGAGTTTAGAATCTACAACAAGAAAAGAGAAAACTTTTTGTCTTATTATAATCTCTTTGAATAAATTTTTGAATGTATTCCTCTGTCTGTTTTTCAAACTAGCACAAATCCCATTTTACCTTTTCTATCGGTTAAAAAAAAAATCAAAGCATCTCCCCCCAAAAATCAATCATGATGGATGAACAAAGGCACCGTGCTGTGACTGTTGTACATGGAGCAGCCTGTCAACAATGACCACAGTTCACCTGAGAGTGAGAGTACACAATTCCAACCAGAAAATGACTTTTATAATCAGCCTGCAAAGCTAATGCCCAATATGTGGTATTTTCTGCTAAAACTCCTGGAAATCTGCCTACATGCTGGACATCTGCATTTGCAGACCCTCTACTAGGAGCTAATTCATCTGCTGTTTAGTGTTTCATAGGTTTAAAAGAGCTAAGCAGAGAGTTTTAATCTAAGGGAGGATATTTGATGAAATAAAAACTGGTAAAGAAAAAAAACAAGAACCACATCAGAGAGGAGAATGGAGAAGAAGGTTTTGCAGATCCTCCAGCTTCCTAAATGTCTATCCCTTCCAGACTTCTTCCCCGAGCTTTTGTGCCCCTAATCTGAACTCGACATGTGTCAGATACAGAGGGCATATGGAAATATGATAAACCAGATTTCCACACGTTAGGGAACTTGGAGTCTATTTGGAGAAGTAAGACTAGCACAGGAACAATTAGTTCTCAAAATATATAATTTAAATGCAGAATTTGGTGAATTTTAAGTGCCTTAAAATATCACCAAAAGGAAGTTCAATGTGAACTCCCAGAGTAATCTGGAAAAGCTTCAAGATGAAGTGAGGGACATCAGATGAGACTTCAAAACTGGGATGCCTCTAGATCCCTTGGGGACAAACATAGTAATTCCCAAGCAAGGAGAATAGCACAAGGGAGAGCAAACAGCCATTCTCCAATTTTAGTATGCCTAAGTGTTACCTTGGGAGCTTTTCCATAGAAGATGGATTCCATTAGATAGATAGAGACATAGAGTGATAGACAATATATAGATAAGGAGATGAAATGGGTGGACAGAAGACAGAGATACATGAAATGGATGGGTAAATAGATATATAGATAGAGAGAACTGAAATTAATACATAGATAGGGGAGAAAGAGATAGAGAGATGGGATGGACAGATAGATGATTCATAGATAGATAGATAGATAGATAGATAGATAGATAGATAGATAGACAGATTTCACTTTGACCCACTGCCAGCAATTCTAAATCAGAAAGCTTTCAGAGAAATTCCAAAAATCTTAATTTTTAACAAGTTATCTTCCACATACCCATGAAGAAGTGATCCATAAGCCATACTTTGGAAAATACTGACCTAAGTCTGGCAGCTTTACTTTCCTTTACAACAGGGAGTACAAAGAGACATGATTAGTTGAGATAAGCATGCCCCCAGGATAATTTTATTAATGCAGTACCTCCACGTTTTTAAAGTACTGTTATACGCCAGGCACGGTGGCTCAGGCCTGTAATCCCAGCACTTTGGGAGGCCAAGGCAGGTGGATCACCTGAGGTCAGGAGTTTGAGACCAGCCTGCTCAACATGGTAAAACCCCATCTCTACTAAAACTACAAAATTAGTCAGGTGTAATAGCAGTAGCCTGTGATCCTAGCTACTCAGGAGGCTGAGGCAGGGATAATTGCTTGAACCGAGGAGGCAGAAGTTACAGTGAGCCAAGATCGTGCCATTGCACTCCAGCCTGGGCAACAGAGCAAGACTCCGTCTAAATAAATAAATAAATAAAGTACTGTTATAAATAACTGTAAGTTTATTTCAAATACTAAAAAGATAACCATTTTATTTCCATTTTAAATTTCCGGTACCAAGCATTAAAAAAAAGTTTTGTGACTTAACCAAGATCATAGCTAGTTATTGGCAATGGGACCCAGGTCTCCTGACAACTAGATAAACTCATTCCACTAGCCTTACTGACTTGTAGTCATTGTTTTGTCCTAAAATGGAAATTCTTATTTTGGCATCCATTTAACTAAAGAAATATATAGTATAGGTGGCCTTATATTTAAATGCAGGATGCTCCACTGTATTTTCCAAAACTCAAGCCATATTTCTCATTCCCTATATATATATATATATTTATTTATTTATTTATTATTACATTCATTTCATAAATGTATTGAGCTACTGCTACATGCCTGATCTGGTTTTAATTTCTGGGGATAGAAATGGTCCTCTCTTAACAGAACTGGCCTTTAACAGATAATTATAATTTCTACCAAGTGGTAAAATACAGGGTCCTATAGGGAGTAAACAAAGGGAGTTCAGAAAAGTCCTATCAGGAGCGTCACCTTTAACATAAAAAGGATGGCCAGTAGTTAAGTAGTAAATAAGGGCATCTATGTCTCTGCAAGACAACACAGCATGTTCACGAAACTGAAGGAAGAGTTGATGGCTACAGCAAGTGAACAAAAAGAAGAGCATTTGACAAAGGTAGACAGTTTGGCGGGGCAGGACTACTGACTGTCCCACACTGCTAACTGATGTAGAGATCAGGAAATAAATAATCTGAATTGAGTTTTGGAAAAAAATTACGTCTGCATGGTCTCCTTTACAGAAGGGAGTGGGTTAAAATGGTCACTAGGAGTCTAATTATGAGGTCGTTGCTATATATATGTATATGTGTGTGTGTGTGTGTGTGTGTGTGTGTGTGTATGTGTGTGAATACACACACACACATATAATTGCACTTTAGGTTCTGGGGTACATGTGCAGAACATGCAGGATTGTTGCATAGGTACATACATGGCAGGAAACTGCTGCCTCCATCCCCGCCACCTATATCTAGCATTTCTCTCCATGTTATCCCTCCTCGACTCCCTACTCCTCTCTGTCCTTGCCCTAGTTCTCCCCACAGACCACAGTGTGTGATGCTCCCCTCCTGTGTCCATGTGTTCTCATTGTTCAACATCCACCTATGAGTGAGAACATGCCATGTTTGATTTTCTGTTCTTGTGTCAGTTTTCTGAGAATGGTGGCTTCTGGATTCATCCATGTCCCTACAAAGGACACAAACTCATCATTTTTTATGGCTGCATAGTATTCCGTGGTGTATATATGCCACATTTTCCTTGTCTAGTCTATCACCGATGGGCATCTGGGTTGATTCCAAGTCTTTGCTATTGTGAACAGTGCTGCAATGAACACACATGTGCATGCATATTGCAAGCCATCTGAGAGAAGCAGTGGTAGCATGGAGTAGGATTGTGGCAGTGGGGAGAAAAATAGTGGATGTATGACAGAGCTGTTTAGAAGGCAGAGCCAGTAGCAGTGGTGTTTGGCTGCAAGTTGAAAGAGAGGGAATAGTCAAGGGTGACACCAGATGATTGACAAGTGGGAGGATGGTGATTACCATTCCCTGAAACAAGAGTAAATGGAAAAAGAGCAGTTTTTGAAGGGGAAAGGAGAAGAGAAGGAAATGAATCAAGTTTGGGACGGGTTAAATTTGAGTTGCCTGGAAACATTCTAAAGGAAATGTTCAATAGGCAATTGGATATTCTAGCGCCGTGCTCCAGAGAGGCCTGGGTTAAGGACAAAGCTGTAGAAACCATAAGCATGGGAGTGCACGAGACCTTGGAGGAAAGAGTGTGGGGTGAGAAGACAAGAGTGCTTAGAAAAGGATCTTCAGGTGACCCAACAGCCAAGGGTTATGCAGAGATGAGTGACATCAAAGGACACTGAGAAGTCATCACAACAGGAGAAAATCAAGGCTAGGATGATACCATGGATGCTGGTAATAGCATGGGCATATTAATGACAAGCTTTCTTAAGTCATCATTAAAACATCTATATTGGTCCATTTTCACACTTCCCTGAGATAAAGAACTTTCCTGAGACTAGGTAATTTATAAAGGAAAGAAGTTTAATTGACCTACAATTCCACATGGCCTGGGGAGCCTCAGGAAACTTATAATCATAATGGAAGATGAAGCAGACACCTTCTTCACAGGGCGAAGAATCTCACCCAGCAGTGTAACTGTGACATTCTGATCTCTTAATTTTTTAGGTACTGGCAAAATGTACAAGATTCACTGAAAGAAAATATAACACTTTGTCTAAAAATACAATAGGGGATTGCAAGTAGCCCTCCATGACTCTGAAGTTGATCATTGAGTTTGATCATCATTGACATGCTTGGCTTCTTCACTTGCTAAATTTTGGCAATTAAATTCAACAAGGTAAACTGTCTTACTATGTGATTCCAATGAGATCCTTCTCCTCCTTGGAACCAGTTTTTTTTAATTTCAGCAAGAAAGAAGGATCAATTTGGCTAAACAGGTTGCCTAATTCTTGTTTCCCTTTCCTGTGTATTTTAATAGAACTGGTGGGCTTAAACGGACAATCTTTCCAGAAAAAGGAGGTCAGTTCTTCTGAAACAAGTAAATGAGAAAGTAAACCTCCAGACAATTCCTACATTTTGCACTTGTTGACATAGGAGGTTCTACCCTAAGATGGAGTATCATGGGAATCTTCTCCTTCTGTTCCATCTCAATCATGGGTTTGAATTCAGATATCAAAATCCTAGTATTTGTGTATAATATTTCTATTGTGTATTCAAGAGTGTTCCACTCCATATAGCCATAGAACTTTGTGGAGCAGTATTGGGTTCTTAACATGTTACTTCAAATGTTCTCTTACCCCGGGTCACTTCAATTTAGCAAGTATCAATTAAGGAGTTTCCACTGGATACAAAGGACAGGAAGGAATTCTGTAAATGATACGAAGATGTATGAAGACTGAAGGGTAGAGAAAGGCCCCAGAAAGATGTATAAACACTTAGAGCTCTTGAATCAAACCCTACGTCTTTTTGGACTTTCAAAAACTTCTGAACAATGGCAAGAATCCTTGCTAAGTTATGAAAAATCCAGGCCATAACCCCAAATCCACAGGAGGCTGTAACTTACCCCCAAGAAAAATGCAATGAGAACAGAGTGTGGAGGAGACACTGATGCCTAAAACTCAGAAACACACAGCAGTAAAAGTCATGCTCGCAGTCATTGTACGTTCACTGTGTGCCAGGGATCATGCTAAGTGTGCTATATACGTAACTGCATTTTAACCTTACAAACAGCCCTGCAAGTGTGTATCATTATTTTCACCCCACTTTGTAGATGAGGAAATTTAAAAGTTTAGATGTTAAATAAATTATCCAAAGTCACAAAAATCAGTTAGTGGTAGAGCCTGGAATTGAACCCAGACCCTAGATTCTAAGCTACTACATGCAATGACTGTCTTCCTGGTCTACCTCTTTCTCTCCAGCAACCTCAGTCCAGCCTTACCCCAGAGCCCTAGCCAGTTATAGTAGACACAGTGCCTGTGGCCCACAGAATATTAGGGATCCACAAAAACATTCTAATTTTATTTCTTCTAAGTCAGAATGTATTAATCTAATAACAATAAATATATGATAATAAATCCAGCCTGAATTGTGTTCATCTATATATCAACATAATCATAAAATATAACATTTATTAGTTTATTTATTTTTATGAAAAAAGGGGACCTCCAAGGTGAAAGTGCCCACTCGAGGCCCAGAAAAGACAGAATTTGGCAGATACCATCTTCCTGACAGAGGGATAGAAACTTCACACTCTCCCTTTCTAAGCCCCTTCACCGAAGCTAATTTTTCCTCTTAAATATAATAAAATAACAATAATCAACACTTCTATAGCTTCTACAATATGCCAGGAATGCATCTATGAGCTTTATACACATTCTTCACAAACCCCTATGAAGAAGCTGCTGCTACTGTCAGCCACCGACAGTATCTGAGTCGTAGGTACTAGAGCAGGTTAGCAGCGGCGAATGTCAGCCACTGACAGTATCTGAGTCATAGGTACTAGAGCAGGTTAGCAGCGGCGAATCCCTGAGGGTCTGCAGCAACTTCAGTTCTCGCCTCCTCAGAAGAAAGAATTTGAATGAAGGGCAGAAGGAGAGACAGAGGCAACTTTAGAGAAGGGGAGAAAGTTTACTAAAAAGTTTGGAGCAGGAACAAAAGAAAGTAAAGTATACTTGGAAGCGAAGCAGGCAACTTGAGAGATCAAACGCCCTGTTTAACCCTTGACGTGTTTTACATGTTGACAGACTTGCAGGGTTTCGCATCCCCTTCTCCCCTGATTCTTCCCGTGGGGTGGGCTGTCTGCATGCACCATAGGCTGCCAGCACTTGGGAGGGGCCGCATGTGCAGCGTTTACTGGAGTTGTACACATGCTCACTTGAGGCGTTCTTTCCTTACCAACTGAATGTTCTAGAAGGAGCATTCTAGGGATATTTTGCCTCTTAACGTGCATACTTAAGCCCACTTGCCCAACTCCTGAGATCTTACTGGGAAGCTGCTGATCACCAGATTTAGGTGTTTCTATCTACTGAGACATGCCCTTTCCCTGATGGCAGCTGTAACCAATTACTATTTTAGAGAGACAGGTAACAACCACGTGACCATCACCTGATAGTCACCTGACATTCCTGGTGGGCACAGAGGAGCCCTCGCCTGCCCTGCTTATGCCTGAGTAGCTACTGTAACCACACTAGCTACTGTAACATTATTATTTCCATTTTATTTTATCATTATTATTATTACTGGCTCCATTTTAGCAGAAGAATATTTAATATTCCTTTGAATCACATCCCACCCACATTAAAATACCAAGATTCCCTTCAAAATGGGTCTCTGGCCCCAGAATCCTCTCAGAAAGGTTTTGCTCATGCAGGCGTGCAATCATTCATATATTCATTCCCTTAACATGCCTATCTTAGGAAAGGAAAGGGAAAATTAAGTGCCTCTAACTTGCTAAGATTCTCACCCTCATATTATGATTTAAAATACATCTCCTGTAGAGTCAGCCATGTTATCTGTGCAATATCTGGAACTAGGTTTGCTAGACTTTGGCTGGTAGTCTTTCAGTGTTTGTGTGTTTGTCTGGAGAAGGGTGAGATTATGGTGTAGAAATTAACTTCACTTTTGCCAGTGCATAAAGTACAAATAACCCTCTCCCAGAAGTGTCTACACTATTTAATAGAGAGTTAACAGGAAAGTATGCCAGAGTATTCATTTAAACACAACTCTTCGCTAAACTTTTAAAATGAAACTGACATGAGCAATAATATGAACATAAAGCAGTATTTCAGCTTTCAGCACGACATGAAAACCACCTCATCTTTCTTCACAAAATAGTTCCCTCTGTCACTAATAGCATTCACGATTAGATCAGTTTGACAGTCGACTATTTTTACTTTTCAAGCACAGATCAACGGCACACCCTACCTGATATCATTAAGATAACCTGAGGATAACCAGCCGTCCATCAACAAAGGGAGAGATTCATTATTGTGATTAAAAAAGCAACCAAGCTGATTATTAAAATTCCAACCACTTCTCCCCCACCTCACAGCTCCCTGTTGCTAAAATGTTCCTTCCCAGATATAAACACATTGCCGTATATCTCATTTCCTTTTTTGACTTTTTTAATTTTGCTGTTGAAACGTCAACACTCTTCTTTGAGTAAATTAAGTAGTCCAATGAGTAGGCCCCTCATTATTACTTTTAATAATCAAGAGTTCCAACCTGATTTCCACTTGCATCTGCTTTTACAAGCATTTTTATTTTGTTTCTAGTGAGATACTACTTGACTGAATGATAGTGGACTCTTTTTCCGTAACAATGCATATTTTAAATGTTTCAATATTATTTGCAGGAAACTTTTACCTTCCCAGCTGACTAATTATCATCTTTAACAAAGCCTTTTTTGTGTGAGAGCAACAGCACAGCAATTGCCATCATTTGCATGCACACTAAAACTAGCACTGAGAATGTGACCTTCATTTAGGCATTGAATAATGTTCTCTAAGCTTCATCCATCCTGCCTGCTAATCACCGCAGCTACAACACAGTTCCGTGTTGGGCAACTGAATTGTTTTTGTAAACAAAAAGTAAATTGTCTATTAGCTCGTCTACACATATTCTTGTATCAGAGAACTAACATAAGGAAAGGTCATTGAAGGAGACAGACAGGGTTCCAATTGAATGTTATTGGTGGGTGGGGATAGAGTCCAGTGATAAAGAAAAGTATTAAGCTTTTTTTCTCCTATTTGTTTGTGCCCTTGTTTGGGAAATAAGGGCTATAAGAACAGAGTTAAAACTCCCCATCAAAAGCAAAGCAAGGGCCTGCTAAATCGATTTTTATATGTTAAAAAAAAAGGTAGATCTACATTGCTGATACGGAAAAATAAAGATATTGAGTTATAATGCATAAATATGGAGCTATTATCACAAATCCAGCAGGAGTATTTTAGACTTTAAAGGATCTCCTAAAAGGCACGAAAGAGATTTGAACGTTCTTATAATTGAAATAAATCCTTTTACATGATTACAAGGCAGATTTTAGGCTACTAACTAGAAAGGAATCTTAAAAGGGAGGGGATGGTAAGAGTGAGGAAATTCTAGTCCACTGAACTCAAAAACCATGTGTCCTACAGCAGCTGCCATTAAATAAATATTCTACATCTATAACAGTTCTATCCCTGGTGACTATTTGCATGGTAAATGGAAAAAAGCACAGATTTAGAATCTCTTATTTATGTAGATCAGAAGGGAAAGAATAATGCCCAGAGGTTTACATACTCCATTCCAAAAAAGAAAATTATATATCAGCAAATATACAACAAGGAACCACTTAAAATTCTGGTTTCATTAATCACCATATGCATTTGCTTTTCTATCCCAGTTCTTTGCAAACTTCAGTGCATACACACACATTAAAAACACATATACATATGTTTGTATGGTTTTTTATATAGAATATATGTTTGTCTTGTGTCTGGCTGGTAGGCTCAACTGATTAAAGTCCTGTTCTAACGAGGCTGATTAAAGTCCTGTCTTTCTGACTCTGCTTTTTGGCCAGGAATAGCAATCTAATTTCTGATTAGCCAAGTTCCAAAGACACACACTGAGTCCCATTGAATCATGGGAGTGGTTTCCCCCATACTATCCTTGTGGTAGTGAATAAGTCACACAAGATCTGTTGGTTTTATAAGGAGTTTCCCCTTTAGCTTGGCTCTCATTCTCTCTTGTCTGCTGCCATGTATGACGTGCCTTTCACCCTCCACTATGATTTTGAAGCCTCCCCAGCCATGTGGAACTGTGAGTCTGTTAAACCTCGTTTTCTTTTGAAGTTACCCAGTCTCAGGTATGTCTATCAGCAGCATGAAAATGAAATAGTACAACAGGGGACTGCATTATCTTCAGTGGGGTCCTTAAAGATAAAAGCCTGATAGTTGAGGATGGCGGGTCAAAGTAGGTAAGCCAAAGAAGTTTTTCCCAAAAGTCCACCAAATCAAGAAGGGCTTGGAGGATTTGAGGGACCTGAAGCCAAGGAAGCAGTTGGTATTCAAAGACCCAGTTGTGGCCAGGCACAGTGGCTCATACCAGTAAACCCAGCACTTTTGGAGGCCAAGGTGGGCGGATCACCTGAGGTCAGGAGTTCAAGAGCAACCTGACCAACACGGAGAAACCCTGTCTTAACTCAAAATACAATATTAGCCAGGTATGGTGGCACATGCCTCTAATCCCAGTTACTCAGGAGGCTGAGGCAGAAGAAATGCTTGAACCAGGAGGCAGAGATTGTGGTGAGTGGAGATTGCACCACTGCACTCCAACCTGGGTGAGAAGAGTGACTCTCCATCTCAAAAAAGAAAAGGAAAGAAAAAAATCCAGTTGTGACTTAAGATACCATGACTAATCTTAGCAATACTCCACTAAAGTCTACCCATAAAACTGATCCCTCAGTGTTTGCAGATCCCATGGTAATCTCTGGAGACAAAAAATTCTGCCAAGGATCTTGATAGCTAAAAGGAATAGCAATATGTCATTTAGGAACTTGCTATATCCAGAATAGCCTCTCACAATGAAGGTCAGCTGCTAAGAGGCATAGATAATTTAACTGCCCTGTTGTCTCGAACAAGGAACTGGTAACATCAATTACAAAGGCTCTTGTACCATCTGAGTGAACTCATTGATGCCAAGAAATTTGCCTTCATGTTTTTTCAGCTTGGTCTACACATAGGAAGGTCATTGACAGAGTGTTACCAGCTGCTGAGGAGTTCTTCAATGTCTTTCACAGGAGCCGCTTCATCCCCAAGCTATACGGAGGCAATGCCAAGGTGATAGGTTAAGTAAAACTCGAAGAGGTGATACTGATTGGTACAAAACCAGGAACATACCCGTATGTCATCCCAGCAGCCTCAGCATGCAGCCGCTTATGAGCTGTGAAGGAAAGAGTGAAAGAGGGTAAGTGGTGGCTGGGATTCCAGTGTGAAAGAACAGCACAGCAGAAGCAGCAGCATTGGAAATCTAACTCCACTTCCGATGCTAGAAGACCTAAACATAAAATGTAGGGAGCTGTTCTTCCATAATAAAAGAAAAATCCAAATAACTGAAGAAGGCAACTGAGTGAAGCAATTAAATGTGATGCTTCAGGATAGACATCAAGGCCATTAATAGCAATTAATGTCTTTTGTTTGTAGTATTATGCATGGGGTATTGCAATTTCCACATAGTAAAATGATCTATTTTTCACGTCATTAATCAGAAAACATGATCATCGCGATCAAAAAAGTGGCCTCTTTTTAATTCCCGACCAGGATTTAACTGCAAGGGCTTACAATGAGGTCTCATTTTCTCAAGATTTAATCGCAGTTAAAAGATGTACTACAGCCCATTAGTCGGTAGGCTATGGATTATTATAATAAATACTTAAAATCACTTATCAAAATAAAGAGCCAAAGCACACTCTGCCGTGCAGTGGGCCTGATTTTTTAATCAGAGTCTCTCACTTGCTAATTGGAAGTACTCAGAACTCCAAATGACTTGTCTTATCATTGGTGAGAATTAAAAAGGTTTATACACTGGAGATATTTTAGCACTTTTCCCAGCTAGGTCACCCTCATTACACTAGCTTTGAGGCTTCTCTTACATTTTCTTTCTTATGTGTCAGTTCAAGAAACGGGCTTTCAGAGACAAGTACACTGACCCTCTCAGCCAATGAGCCACCAAGCGACTATTCACATGTAGGCAGCTCTACACATAGTGCTTGCTAGGAGAAAGAAAATCAATTTATTCCAGTTTATTAAAGCTACTTTATTGTATTTATTTTAACAATGTACCAAACTTGGGCCTGAAAAACAAGTTGGCTTATTTTGTGTATTTACTTATAAGGTGAATTTATTTATATACTTATTTATAAGAGTGTATTGAACAGGTATCAGACTGATTAGAAGGAGTGAGGGCAAATATGTTTGCTGGCTTGTTTTTAAAATTGTTCTGGAATGGTAATGAGGTTGGGAAAATATCATTACATCCAGAGTACTGGACCGTGCACCTGCCCAGAATATTTCTCTGAGTTCCAAAAAATAATGGCAGCCAACAATGAATAGAGCAAGGACCACCTGAGAGAGGAGGAAATGAATAAGACACCTTATTACAGGGGATAGGAGCACAGAGCGAGCAGTGAGCAGCCATCCACTTGAGGAAAATATTTATTTCCTCTGAGGGCAAAAGGGGGAAATTGTGAATAAACCTTAGCAGCAACAAATGGTGAAGGGAATCTGTAAGCCAGGTCATCGGAGAGTGTGCCTACTCTCTCAACCACAGCACCTTCTCCTGCCTTGGGAGACCCCTGAAGGCCACTGGTTGGTAAGTGCAGGGATAAAGACACCAAAGGCTAACTCTTCACTTTCAACAAGCTTTCCGTTTGAAGTTCTAAAGAGCCGCAAACCTCACAGAACCCACCATCTGCCGGGTCTTTTGAATGAGGTCAAAGGTAACCCACTCTGTGGGCTGAGATAATTGCTTCTTCAGGCTTAGTTAATTAGGACAGTTGTTTCATTATCAGCCAAGTTCTTTTTATACATACAGCCCACATGAATTGAGTCTGAAGATGCATCTCAGAAACATGGCCAGGGCAGGAAAACCCAAATAATGCTCAGCAATATTCTAGTTTTTGAAAATGTTGAAAATGAAAGACAAAGCCTTGGTTTTATGTAGAAAACAGTAAAACATAAACTTACACATTTAAAGGAATACAGTAAATTGCATGAACCTGGGAGGTGGAGGCTGCAGTGAGCTGAGATCGCACCACTGCATTCCAGCCTGGGTAATACAGTGAGATTTTGTCTCAAAAATAATAATAATACTAATAATAGAAAAACATAGAGGGAAAGATGCATTAAAATAAAACTTTTAAATTACAGCAAATTACCAGCTGGTCCAGGTATCTTGTCTTTCAGAAAAGTTACTCAATTTTACCAAAGTAGTTATAAACCCTTTGTAAAAACTCTGGAAAATATCTAGAAATCCATTAGGTAGAAAAATTTGTGACTTTCTACAATTAAAGTTGAGCAAGCTTAGATAAAATTCTGTGAAGGAAGAAAGGAAAAATGTGGGAAGTAACGAAGTTCGTCTTTAAAGTTTCCTTGCTTTTTAAAAAATAAATCATAAGACTGCTAATAACTCTTTGTCAAATCCTATCCTATGTAGCTGTGTGACATGCCATGCTTACAGGCACGTAGTACTTTCTATGTCGTTATACTTTAACCAAAATAACTGTGCTGGACGTGCTCACATGTCCCAGCTCTCCAATGCTTTCACCTGTTTAGAAAAGTTTTAAGTTGTTAGCCCATCAGGTTTTAGTTTAAATTGTGCAGTCTG
Organism: Callithrix jacchus; assembly: GCF_049354715.1. Taxonomy (NCBI): domain Eukaryota; kingdom Metazoa; phylum Chordata; class Mammalia; order Primates; family Cebidae; genus Callithrix; species Callithrix jacchus. The sequence goes on along the minus strand of NC_133522.1, from coordinate 35,538,167 downwards.
GTTTCAGCCAACGGATATCAGACACAGCAGTAAGGACAACTCCAAATGTGTAAAGAATAAATGTGCCTGCTTTCCTTGGCTTGTTTCACTCTCTGGCAAAATGGCTAGCAAGAGTACCCTTCCTGCAGTCCAGGAAGTAAAAGTTACATTGCTGAAACATCCTTTGTCTCAGTGCTAATTTTTCTTTGTGGCACCAAGCATCTGTTTCCAACAAAAAAGAAGGAAGGAAGAGAAAAAGAATAGAAGAAGCGGATCAGGGAAGGGACATAACCATAATTAAACTCCTAATGATGTGTAAGGCATCATTTCAGAAACATTTCGTTTGTACGACTTGCTAATACTGCAAACTCTTTTGTCTTTCTCTCTCTTTCCATTGTGCCCATCTGTGGATATCCCAACTTCTGTCCTTGAATTTAAGCAGCCAAGTCATGCTTTAACCTTGAATTTGTCTTCAATCTGTGTCCCTTCACTGGCTGAAGAGACCACTGAACATTGTTACCCCAGCCCGAATGACCCATGATGCTCTCTTCCCTCAACCACCCCTTCCTGTGCAATTCCTCCCAAAGTGCAGTCCATTTAGGTCCCACCTGTCTCTTGAATCTGGCCACTACTCTCCAGGCCCTTGTCCTCTCATCCAAGTTCCTCTGTCTCATGCCAGGATTTGCATGTCCACCTGCTTGCTCCTGTGGCATCCTGGACACCGCTTCACTTCCACGTGCTATTGCTACAGCAACAGGGCTGTTTTCTTTCTTTCTTTCTTTCTTTTTTTTTTTTTTGTTTTTTTTTTGAGACAGAGTCTCACTCTGTCACCCAGGCTGGAGGGCAGTGGCGAGATCTTGACTCACTATAACCTCTGCCTCCCGGATTCAAGTGATTCTCCTGCCTCAGCCTCCTGAGTAGCTAGGATTACAGGCACCCACCAGCATGCCCAGCTAACTTTTGTATTTTTAGTAGAGATGGGGTTTCATCGTGTTGGTCAGCCTGGTCTCGAACTTCTGACCTCATGATCCACCTGCCTCTGCCTCCCAAAGTGCTGGGATTACAGACATGAGCCACCGCATTTGGCAACAGGGCTATTTTCAATGTCTAAACCATTACAGTCTCCTGTATCAACAATAGCTCCTCAATTGTCACGGTTAATATTAAGTGTCAACTTGATTGGATTGAGGAATGCAAAGTATTGTTCCTGGGTGTGTCTGTGAGGGTGTTTCCCAGAGGAGATTAACGTTCGAGTCAGTGGACTGGAAAAGTCAGACTCACCCTCAATCTGGGAGGGCACCATCTAATCAGCTGTCAGCACAGCCAGAATAAAAGCAGGAAGAACGTGGGAAGACTAGAATGGCTAAGGAAGGCTTCTGGCCTTTATCTTTCTCCCATGCTGGATGCTTCCTGCCCTCGAACATCAGACTCTGGGTTCTTCAGCTTTTGGACTCTTCGACTTACATCAGTGGTTTGCCAGGGGCTCTTGGGCCTTTGCCACAGACTGAAGGCTGTACTGTCGGCTTCCCTACGTTTGAGGACTGGGGACTCAGACTTAGCCACTACTGGCTTCTTTGCTCCTTCGCTTGCAGGTGGCCTATCGTGGGACTTCACCTTGTGATCTTGTGAGCGAATTCTCCTTAATAAATGCCCTTTCCTATATACTTCTATCCCGTTAGTTCTGTCCTTCTGAAGAACCCTGACTAATACACCAGCCCTGCCGTAGCCCTCAGGGTCAGCCTGTCCTCCCCAGCCTCATTTCACACTCTCTCCCTCTAGCTGTCTGTGGTCCATCCTGCAGAATCTTCTTTGCATTCCTTGGACACAACATGCTCATTCCTACTTCTGTCCTTCGTGTGGGCTCATTCATTTCCATTAACACTCCCCTTCCTTTCCCTGGTCAATGTCAACTCATCTTTCAGATTTCACCTTCGGTCTAACATTTTAGAGAGGCCTGGCCTGACCATCTAGCTGAAGCAGGTCTGTGGTTGTTTGCTGTGTTTCTATAACGTGTTTTTCCCTCTGAGCCCTTCCCTTCAGTCTGTGATTATACATGCCCTCCTTTGGGTGTTTTGTTTGAAATCAAGATTGTTTTATCCACTTGACCATATGTGCCATGAGCTTGGGGACCACACCTGGTTGTTCTCATCATGTCACCCAGCTGGACCTGCAAAGAGTGCCACATGTGTAGTATCCGTTGCCTGAACAAACTATTCCCCCTAAAATTCACAACAAAGCTCACTGTTGTGCCTGAGGACATACAGCAAGTGCAGCCACAAACATCAGGTCCAGCATTAGAAAGTGGCTTTCTAAGTCCCTAGGCCACCAACCTTTCCAGACAATAGCTGACTTCCATTTCTAAAGAACCAGAAAAAGGTAATTGGTTTGCAAAATCAAAATTTGTTCTGGGTGCTACTGTGCTCTCATAAATGAAATTTTGTTATAAAAGAAATGAACCTATTAGAAAACAATTTTGGATGGAGTCTAATTAAGCAACTTTCTACTCCCCTTACTCCCCCCAAAAAATCACACCATCTGGTACAAATCAAGAGAAAACTCACCCTGCTAATGACATGTCCAAACATAAATAATGAGGGCTCAGTGGTTACAGGAAAACAGCATTCTCGGTCTGATGTGAGTCAGGATTTTTAGAAAGTCTGCATGAGAAAACTTTTCCAGGAAAAAGTAACAACAGCTCTTCATTCTCAATGTGTCAGTCAGTGTTTGAACTAATGGAGAAGACTAAGGAAAAAAATACCCCGAAACCAACAGAGATTCCAAACTGCTTCAACATAGATACAACTAGAATATCTGATATTCCGAAAGCACCACACGAGTTGACCTCACGGAGTCAAAGAGGGCTCTACTACAAAACCAACACTGTCAGGGAAAACCAAGTTTCCACCAAAAGCAGGAGCAGGCAATTTCCTAGGGGGCTGGACCAAAAAAAAAAAAAAAAAAAAAAAATGCTTGTCACACAAAACCAAGGGGCAGCAAGCCGAAAACTGCATTCATGGACGACTGCCACCAAGTGGCCACTTCAGGTATTACAGCTACTTAAACTTTTTGGTTTTGGTTTTTTTGTTGCTGTTTTTTTGAGACAGAGTTTTGCTCTTGTTACCCCCACTGAAGTGCAGTAGAGCGATCTCGGTTCACTGCAACCTCCATCTCACGGGTTCAAGCGATTCTTTTGCCTCAGCCTCCCAAGTAGCTGGGATTACAGCCGTGTGCCACCACGCCCAGGTAATTTTTTTATATTTTTGGTAGACAGGGTTTGACCGTGTTGGCCAGGCTGGTCTCTAACTCCTAACCTCGGGTGATCCACCCACCTCGGCTTTCCAAAGTGCTAGGATTACAGGCGGGAGCCACTGCGCCTGGCCAAAATGTTTTAATTCCCAAGATTCCCCCAGAGAAAACTACCTGAGAAAATACTCGAATCTAGAGAGCATGTCCTGGGATTTTTTATTACTCTGCCTATCACACAGTCATTTAATAAATTTTCCCCTTGAAAAGTAGGTAGGGAGGCAAAATACAGCTAATAGTTGAACATATATGTCTCATAAAATGTAAATTTATTTTTGTTCCCCCACTGTCCCTTAAAATGTATTCAGTTGGACTGGTTCTTCCTCTGCTCCAGGATGAAAATCCAGGCAGCTCAAGACTTTTCTGGATATGTAAAACATTGTCACAAATTAGTAACTAAAATGATCGGTCCCATGTACTTGTCTGAATTTCAATCTGTTGTTAAAAGGTGAGTCCACTCCAGCTTGGGCCAGAATCTAGCGGGCAGCTGGTGCCGGAAAAGGAGGGCATATAGTCTCTCTTCCTAGTTTATTAAGCATTTTACATTCGTTTTCCATTCTGCGAGTTTCAGTTTCTGATTCCTCTAAGATTGAGTATCCAAGCGAGAGGAGGAGACGGGAAAATTCTTTTTTTTTCTAATTTTTTATTGGATTATAGGTTTTGGGGTATATGAGCAGAGCATGCAAGACAGTTGCGTAGGTACACACATGGCAGTGTGCTTTGCTTTTCTTCTCCCCTTCACCCACATTTGGCATTTCTCCCCAGGCTATCCCTCCCCACCTCCCCCTCCCACTGGCCCTCCCCTTTTCCCCCCAATAGACCCCAGTGTTTAGTACTCCCCTCCCTGTGTCCATGTGTTCTCATTTTTCATCACCCACCTATGAGTGAGAATATGCGGTGTTTCGTTTTCTGTTCTTGTGTCAGTTTGCTGAGGATGATGTTCTCCAGATTCATCCATGTCCCTACAAACGACACAAACTCATCATTTCTGATTGCTGCATAATATTCCATGGTGTATATGTGCCACATTTTTCCAATCCAGTCTATTATCAATGGGCATTTGGGTTGATTCCAGGTCTTTGCTATTGTAAACAGTGCTGCAATGAACATTCGTGTACATGTGTCCTTATAGTAGAACGATTTATAGTCTTTTGGATATATACCCAGTAATGGGATTGCTGGGTCAAATGGAATTTCTATTTCTAAGGCCTTGAGGAATCGCCACACTGTCTTCCACAAGGGTTGAACTAATTCTAACTTCATAAGTAGCCTCTCTCCTTGGTGCTTTTGTGGATTCTTGAGAGACTCTGCCACCAGAAGTCTCTCCCCTGTATTTACTTAGACTGCAGGCTGTGGACTGAATTGCATCCTTCCAAAATTCATATTCTGAAGCCCTAACCCTCAATGTGATAGTATTTGAAGATGGAACCTTTGGGAGATGTGTAGGGCTAGGTGGGGTCATGAGGTGGGGCCCTCACAATGGGATTAGTGCCCTCATATGAAGACATCAAAAAGCTTGCTTATTCTCTCTCCACACATACACTGCATGTGGTTGCAATGAGAAGGCCACTGTCTTCAAGTGAACAAGAGGGCCCTCTCCAGGACCTAGTCATACTGGCATCAGATCCCAGACTCCTAGCCTCTAGAACCATAAGTAAATACATTTCAGTTGTTCTATCAAACAATATCCCCATTCTTTGGCATTTTGCTGGGGTAGCCCAAGCGCACTAAGACACTGGGTGAGCATGTCTTTATTCTGACTGTAGGTTTTGTGCACTCTCATCCCTCATGACCCCAGGAATGCATTGATACCAGCAGCTCCTCTCTGCTGAGATCTTTTTGCGGTTCCAGGCAGCCTTCCTGGACAGAACCTCAAGAGAATTGCATGTCAGCCTTTGCTGACATAGCCCATAGCTGGACCATGAGAATAACCCCTGCATTCTTTGTCTTAAGACAAAGGGACAGAGACCAGCCCTGAGGTAACTGCAATTTCTTTTTCCTTCTTCCCAAGAGTGACTGGCCAGCCTGATTCTCATCTTGTTAATTTGCCCTGTGAAAGTCAGATAATCCACTGAGTGCCCACCAAAATTCCAGAAGCATAGAGAAAGCGCTCCCAGTAAGCTCCCTAAAGCCCCATATCATGGTTAATTTCATGTGTCAACTTGGCTACACCGGAGTATCCAAATATTTGGTCAAAACAGTCTATATGTTGCTTTGAAGTCATTTTCAGATGAGATTAACATTTAAATCAGTAGACTTTTAAGAAAAGTAGATTAACTTTCCATAATGTGGGTGGGCCTCCTCTAAATAGTTCAAGGCATTAATAGAAAAAAGACTGACCTCCTCTAGAGAAGAGAGAATTCTGCCAGCAACCTTCAGACTCGAGCTGCAAAAATCAGCTCTTCCCTGGATCTTTGGCCTACCCTCTACCCTGCAGATTTTGACTTGCCAACCTCTACAATTGTGTGAGCCTGTGTGTGTGTGTGTGTGTGTGTCTATATATCCTGTTTCTCTGGACAACCCTATTTCAACCTCACTAGTGACTTGAGGACAGGGAGGAAGCATCCCCATGTTTATCCCCAACCAATAGTTGTCCCCAAAGATTCTCTTCCAAAGCCCTTCTCTAGAAATCTTAAGACATCTCTCACTAGGCTCCAGGTGAGAAGGAAACACCCCCACCGCTTCCCCTGGCTGAGAGTGAGATTTAAAGTCAACTCTCTCCAAGGGAGCATTTCTCCCAACAATTGGTAACCACCATGGGGGTGAGAGATCTCAGTGTCCCTCCTGGGTCTTGGCCTCAATTCTCTACAGTGTGGTCTGGCATCAGGACAGCATCTGTCCGTCCCGCATCCTCCTCATTGAGTGGACTCTCATCATTGTTTAGGGTGGCAGTGTGCCTAGTCCCAGAGAACAAACAATGTTTGGTGTCACAGTGCTGAAGTCACTCTGCAGAAGCAGAATGGACATCACCCAAAATTTGGTTCTGATGTTGAGACTGCTGACACCATACACACACCTAGTGGGTATGGAATTATTTATTAGTCACAAAAGGAGACTTTCTGGGGGGAATAGGGAAGGCTCCAAGCAGCTCTGAAATGGTTTGAGAGAGCTGGGAAAGGAGACTGGTGTGGGGTTTGGGGGCAGATGGGGCTGGCGTGAGGGCTACTGCTCACAGACAGAGGGAGCCCGGAGGCCTAAAGGATGTTAGCAACTGAACATCAGAAATGGAGTCTGAGTCTATTAAACACAGCCTGAGGCAAGGGCTTGTGTGCTACTATTTTGTTGGGGAGTCTAGTTCTGAAAAGCAGGAATTAAGTCACAGATCAAGCAGGAAAGGATGGAGAAGAAATGCAGAAAAGATAGGAGGTAGGTGCAGCTGGCTACTGCTTATAGGGATGCCATATCAACCACTGCTCCCAGGACAGTTCTGCCACAGACAGGAGGGCAAAGCTATTCATGAATTTTAATCTTCTGTTAGTCAAAATCTACCCCATGGGTAGTTCAAGGCATTAATAGAAAAAAGACTGACCTCCTCTAGAGAAGAAAGAATTCTGCCAGCAACCTTCAGACTCGAGCTGCAAAAATCAGCTCCCCCGGGAGGCCGAGGCAGGTGGATCACGAAGTCAAGAGATAGAGACCATCCTGGTCAACATGGTGAAACCCCGTCTCTACTAAAAATACAAAAAATTAGCTAGGCATGGTGGCACGTGTCTGTAATCCTAGCTATTCAGGAAGCTGAGGCAGGAGAATTGCCTGAACCCAGGAGGTGGAGGTTGCAGTGAGCTGAGATTGCGCCATTGCACTCCAGCCTGGGTAACAAGAGTGAAACTCCATCTCAAAAAAAAAAATCAGCTCCAAACCTCCAGATTGTATGCAGGGGGCCTGAAGTAAGGGTCTGGTTTTATCTCTTGCCCTGGTGGCATCAGGGAAGTCCCAAAACATGAGATGGGAAGGAGAGTGTGTCCAGGAAATGTTGTCAAGGTGGGTCTAGGACAGCACAATGGGATGGGGCAGCCACCATGGCAAGTCCCTGGGCAAATAGCCGCTATGGCAGTTCCATAAGTGTCCCAGCTGACATGGGCAGAGGCAGTGAAAGATGCTCTGACTGATGTGCTGGCAGGGTTCGAGATCTGGAGGGAAGTACACACAGAGCCCCGGGCAATTGGTTAGGCTGGTCATGGCTATCTTGTTGCCTTCGTTCACATGCTCCTTTTCCAGGCTCTTTTGTAGTTTACAGGAAGGGGTTGCCATGTCACAAAGTCCTAGCCATTAAAATGAAAATGGAAGTCTTTGGGAGTGATGTTTCTTCTGATGGAAGAAAAGAGCCAGTCAAGAATCTCTCCGTCTCTCTTCTCCTGCTTGTCTTTGAGTACCATCTTGATGCCAAGAATACTGTAGCAGTTCCACAGGTATCTTGCAACAATTAAGTAACTCAAGCCTGCAGACAGAGGATGATGAGCTAGAAGGATGAACACCATCTCTGTCGTTACTGACATGACTGAGCTGCTGCCCTCTACCTGGAAGCAGCTACGTCTGGATTCATTGTTATGGAAGATAATGATATACTCTTGTTAATCAGATTTTCAGTTGCGGGGAAATGTATTTTCACACGTTAGAAAGGACAAGCAATGGTGTGCATGCAACAAAAATAAACCCCAAGTACCTCCAAGCCCCATCTTGCATGAAGCTAGAGACACACATAGGCCCCAGGGTATGGCCACTCTTACTGGCGACCACCATTCTGCCTTGACTCCTGGGGAAGAGACAGAGTAAATAACTTGGTAAATATTTTACCTTCAAATAACCTTGAGTGTAGATGTTTCTACTTGACAGAAACAAGGTGCTATGACATCGTTTTCATCTCATACCATATTTGCTAGTATTTTTCTTAATACATTGGCAAATGAACCACATCACTCTCCTACTCATAATACATAAAGGGAAGGGGAAGATGTAGCAATAGGCGGAATTATAACACTAATAATAATAATGAGGAAAACACTACTAGTTCATGAGTTGCACAAAATTCCAGAGTTAAAAAAAAAAAGTACTTGGGTGCTTCTTTTTATCATCACACTGGATCATGGGTGATCTGGGGGTTTTGCCAGAGTGGAGGATTTGTGTATTGACAGTTCCTGACTTGTAGGTATTGTACTTTCTCTTAACCTTCACTTTCATGCACTCTGCACTGATCCCCTTAAATCCGCTTTTATGTAACAGACAGGGACTCTCCTGCCTCTACTGCTCAGTGATAAAGTGGCACTGCACCTGCCCCCAACAGACCAGCTCTACCAACAGCACCACCTCCATCAAAAGTTTGTCAGAGCATCTGTAACACTGTTATATTGCAGGTGTTACATTATGAGTTAAATAGGAAATATAAATCAAGAGTTCCAACACTGAAGACAAAAAGCAGAGGCCACCTCAATTCGAAGTATAATAAAATAAATATGAGACTCAGTTTACATGAAGAAAGCAGCATGTATTTAGCCTCAAACTGCCTCTTACTGGATACAAACCAGTTAACTGTATCTTTACTTTTGTATGAAAACAATTAAGTAGGCCAGGCGTGATGGTTCACACCTGTAATCCCAGTACTTCGGGAGGCTGAGGCGAGCGGATCACCTGAGGTCAGGAGTTCAAGATCAGCCTGACCAACATGGAGAAACCCCATCTCTACTAAAAATCCAAATTTAGCCAGATGTGATGGTGCATGCCTGTAATCCCAGTTGCTTGGGAGGATGAGGCAGGAGAATCACTTGAACCCGGGAGGTGGAGGTTGCAGTGAGCTGAGATCTTGCCATTGCACTGCAACTTGGCAGCCTGGGCAACAAGAGCAAAACTGTATCTCAAAAAAAAAAGATTAAAGAATATATACAAGATACTAGAAATATATTAAATGTTGAGGTTAAAAGACTAGAAGAATGTGTAATGTTATAATTTTTCTTAATACATTGGCAAATGAACCACATCACCATCCTATTCATAATATATAAATTTATTATTCTGTCTCTATACATAGATCTTAAACATATTTGTAAATATAATAGGAGATGCCTATACTATACATTGTACTCATCAAAACCTTTGATAAAAAAATAATGTACCATCTCATTATCTTCACCCAAATATTCACAGTTAAATTTGGTTCTATTCAGACACATGCTGTATTTAGAAACCACACAAGAGAAAGACACAGGTCTTTCACTCATTTCTTTCTGCTTCCCTAATAAGAACTTCTGCTTGTACAGAATAGGATATCTGCCCCTCATGAGCGACTAAGGGACCCCCAGTGAGTCAGTGTCTGGCCTTAGCTGTGTTTTCCTTCTAACAATGCCCCAGGAGAATTACACACAGAGACCAACCTCTGATTGATTATGGACCACTGATCAGGTCATTACCACACTATCTCTGTTACTTACTAATAACTGTCCTCAGCCTTGCACACCACCATAAATTCAGCTCATTAGGAGGATTCTTGGAGCACCCACTTGTGCCTTCCTGATCCCAGAGATGGGTCATTTATCCACAGGCTGCCTGCATTTTGCCTTCTGCCTCCAAATGCTCTCTTTTCTCAAAAGGGTCAAAATAGCTTTCATTCTCATACGAAGTCCACATCCCATACACTCCCCTTCCTGAATGACTCAGAACTTGAAACATGTTTGTTTAATTTAAGCCCCTTCAGTCCATTTACTTCTTTACTTATCTCTTCCCTGCACCTATTACGCACCTGCCTTTTAGTAGCAGCCATTAATGTTCTCCATTCATGTTCTCTTTCCTAAACCGAGTCCCTTGGAAATTTCTTCACCAAGACTCCCCTTTGAAAATACCTACTCCCAAAGTTCTACAGTCATTTCTTTGAACACTTGGAGGGGGAAAGGGAAACAACAATGAAAGCCTGCACAGAAAAGCAGAATTTTCTCCACTACAGTCTCCTCTTGCCTTCCCACTGCTATTAAAGGTGTGAATTGGCCAGGTGCGGTGGCTCACACCGGTAATCCCAGCACTTTGGGAGGCCGAGGCCGGTGGATCACAAGGTCAAGAGATCAAGAGCATCCTGGTCAACATGGTGAAACCCCGTCTCTACTAAAAATACAAAAAATTAGCTGGGCGTGGTGGCGTGTACCTGTAGTCCCAGCTACTCAGGAGGCTGAGGCAGGAGAATTGCCTGAACCCAGGAGGCAGAGGTTGCGGTGAGCCGAGATTGTGCCATTGCACTCCAGCCTGGGTAACGAGAGTGAAACTCCGTCTCAAAAAAAAAAAAAAGATGTAGATTTTAACACCTTGGTCTGGAAGAACAGATAAGCTCCAGCCAGCCTCAAACCCTAAGTTTAACTTTGATACCTCAGTCAAAAAGTGACAGAGAGAGCACCCCTTTCAGCTAACCTGTCTCCAACACACTCAGGCTAAGGATTCAAAGCCCACGTGCTCATGGGCCAGAGACATGGAAGGCCACTTTAGGTGAAAACTGTATCTCTAGTGACCATTTTCCAAACAAATCTTTAGGCTAGAACTGGGATAATATATTTACAGAAATAGAATATTTAAAATATAAGTTTGGTTGAACGATTGGACTACATGATCATTGTGGCTAAAGGACTTAAAACATTGGCCCTAAACTCAGAGCAAATTCAGTTCTGTTCTACTCAATATTGGGTGCCTTTATTTCCTGGGCATTGTGCTAGGCTCTGAGGACCCAGAGATAAATACGTTATAGGCCAAACTCTCAAAGACTCTAACTGGGTAACAAGATAGACTTAAATAATTATTCTATATGACTGAACATTCTTCGTTGTCTCCATAGCATTTTTTCAAATAGTAATTATACATTCGTTTGCTTACATGTTTACTATCTGCCTCCTTTGCTAGGCCATTTGCCCACTGTGGGGAAGGACCATGACTATTTTGTGACTGTGAACTCAGCACTAGTACAGAAGCCCATCATATGGCAGACACCCAACAAATGTTTTCTACGTGGAAATGTATGCATATATAAAATTAATAGAAAGCAAGAGTTTTCATGTTATACAAACAGCAACACTTAGAAGATGTAATGGAAAAGAATCATTTATAATGGCAAAAACAATAATTCTAAAAAGCACAAAATACCAAAGAATAAACCTATTAAGAAATATGTAACCATGTGCAGTGGCTCAAGCCTGTAATCTCAGCATTTTGGGAGACTGAAGCAGGTGGATCACCTGAGGGCAGAAGTTCAAGACTAGCCTGGCCAACATGGTGAAACCCTGTCTCTACCAAAAATACAAAAATTAGCCAGGCATGGTGCTGTGCACCTGTAATCCCACCTACTCGGGAGGCTGAGGTGGGAAAAATCACTTGAGCCTGGAAGGCGGTAGTTGCAGTGTGTCAAGCTCGCACCACTGCACTGCAGCCTGGGCGACAGAATGAGACTCTATCAAAGAAAGAGAGAGAGAGAGGGAGGGAAGGGAGGGAGGGAGGCAGGGGGGGAAGGAAGGAAGGAAGGAAGGAAGGAAGGAAGGAAGGAAGGAAGGAAGGAAGGAAGGAAGGAAGGAAAAACAATAGGAAGAAAAAAATGGATATATTTCCAAAAGACAAAGACATCAAGTTTGTAAACGCACCAAAACTTAATATGGTAATGATGCCAATTCTTTCTAAGCTAATTCATAAATTTAACAATCCTAAAAAGAATACTAAAAGAGAAATTTTGTTCTGGAATTAGATAAGCTAAATCTAAAGTTCATGTGGAAAATAAACTAGTAATAACCAGGAAATCTCTGGAATAGAAAAGTCCTAGAAGCTAATGAATACATTACAAAAATTCAGTAAGTGAAACAACATGATATTGAGACATATGTAAATATACTAAAGAGAAAATAAATTCCAGAAACAGATTCCACTTTATATGGGAATTAGTGTGTAATAAAAGTGGTATGCAATCGGTGTGGTGAAGAGAAACTTTAATGTATAATGTTGGAACAAACAGCCTTCACCATAATCATATTGTTGGATTCATATATTACACCATATTCGAATAAATATTCCTAAGAGGATTTAGGATTTAGATATAAAAAATTATAACATAGTTTAATTTCTTTATATATTTAGCATGGGAGACACCTCTACAGCTATGACTCAAAAATGAGAAATCAAAAGAAAAGATTGTAAGTTCAACCACATAAAATTCATAAACTTTGCATTCAAAAACATCACAAGGGCAAAATGGAAGAAAATATTTCCGATTAATGTCACATAGAAATGCAGAAGTAAAAACTTAATGGAAATATAGACAAAGAATATGAACAGACAGTTCACTAAGAAAAAAAACACAGATGGCAATTAAATATATAAAAATGCTCAATACATTTACAGACTTGCGTATGTTGAACCAGTCTTGCATCCCCGGGATGAAGCCTACTTGATCATGATGAATAAGCTTTTTGATTTGCTATTGCATTCTGTTTGCCAGTATTTTATTGAAAATTTTTGCATCAATGTTCATCATGGATATTGGCCTGAAGTTTTCTTTTTTCGTTGCATCTCTGCCCAGTTTTGGTATCAGGATGATGTTGGACTCATAAAATGAGTTGGGGAGGATTCCCTCTTTTTTGTATTGTTTGTAATAGTTTCAGAAGGAATAGTGCCAACTCCTCTTTGTACGTCTGGTAGAAATTGGCTGTGAACCTATCTGGACCTGGGCTTTTTTTGGTTGGTAGGCTATTAATTGCTGCCTCAACGTTAGCCCTTGTTATTGGTCTATTCAGGGTTTCAACTTCTTCCTGGTTTAGTCTTAGAAGAGTGCAAGTGTCCAGGAATTTATCCATTTCTTCCAGATTTACTGGTTTGTATGCATAGAGTTGTTTATAGTAATCTCTGTGGAATCAGTGGTGATGTCCCCTTTATCGTTTTTTATTGCATCTATTTGATTCTTCTCTCTTTTCTTTTTTATTAGTCTGGCTAGCAGTATATCTATTTTATTGATCTTTTTAAAAACCTGGATTTGTTGATTTTTTGAAGGGTTTTTTGTGTCTCTATCTCCTTCAGTTCTGCTCTAATTTTAGTTATTTCTTGTCTTCTGCTAGCTTTTGAGTCTTTTTGATCTTGCTCCTCTAACTCTTTCAATTTTGATGATAGGGTATCAATTTTAGATCTTTCCTAGCTTCTCATGTGGGCATTTATTGCTATGAATTTCCCTCTAGACACTGCTTTAAATGTGTCCCAGAGATTCTGGTATGTTGTGTCTTCGTTCTTGTTGGTTTCAAAGAACATCTTTATTTCTGCCTTCATTTCGTTGTTTATCCAGTCAACATTCAGGAGCCAGTTGTTCATTTTCCATGAAGTTGTGCAGTTTTGAGTTAGGTTCTGAATTCTTAGTTCTAATTTGATTGCACGGTGGTCTTCTCAATAGATGCAGAGAAGGTCTTTGACTAAATTCAACAGCCCTTTAAGCTAAAAACCCTCAATAAACTAGGTATCAATGGAACGTATCACAAAATAATAAAAGTGATTAATGATAAACCCACAGCCAATATCATACTGAATGAGCAAAAACTGGAAGCATTCCCTTTGAAACCTGGCACTAGACAAGGATGCCCTCTCTCACCACTCCTATTCTACATAGTATTGGAAGTTCTAGCCAGAGTAATCAGGCAAGTAAAATAAATAATGGGTATTCAATTAGGAAAAGAGGAAGTCAAATTGTCTCTATTTGCAGATGACATGATTGTATATTTAGAAGAACCCATCATCTCAGCCCCAAATCTCCTTAAACTGATAAGCAACTTCAGCAAAGTCTCAGGATACAAATCAATGTGCAGAAATCACAAGTATTTCTATATACCAATAACAGACAGAGAGCCAAATCAAAATTGAACTCCCATTCACAATTGCTACAAAGAGAATAAAATACCTAGGAATACAACTAACAAAGGATGTAAAGGACCTCTTCAAGAAGAACTACAAACCACTGCTCAATAAAATAAGGAAGGACACAAACAGATAGAAAAACATTCTATGCTCAGGGTTGGAAAGAATCAGCATCATGAAAATGACCATACTGCTCAAAGCAATTTATAGATTCTATGCTATCCCCATCAAGCTACCAATGACCTTCTTCACAAAACTGGAAAAAAAAAAACACTTTGAAATTCATATGGAAACAAAAAAGAGCCTGCATAGCCAAAACAATCCTAAGCAAAAAGAACAAAGTTGGAGGCATCATGCTGCCTGACTTCAAACTATACTACTATGTCTCTGTTTTGGTAGTACTGGTACCAAAACAAGACACAGACCAATGGAACAGAACAGAGGCCTCAGAAGCAACACCACACATCTACAATCATCTGATATTTGACAAACCTGAGAAAAACAAGCAATGGGGAAAGGATTCCCTATTTAATAAATGGTGTTGGGAAAACTGGCTAGCCATGTGCAGAAAGCAGAAACTGGAACCCTTCCTGATACCTTACACTAAAATTAACTCCAGATGGACTAAAGATCTAAACATAAGACCTAACACCATAAAAACCCTAGAAGAAAACCTAAGCAAGACCATTCAGGACATAGACATAGGCAAGGACTTCATGACTAAAACACCAAAAGCAATGGCAACAAAAGCCAAAATAGACAATGGCATCTAATTAAACTCCACAACTTCTGTACAGCAAAGGAAACAACCATTAGAGTGAACCAGCGATCAACAGAATGGGAAAAAATTTTGCAATCTACCCATCTGACAAATAGCTAATATCCAGAATCTACAAAGAACTACAACAGATTTACAAGAAAACAAACAAACAAACCCATTCAAAAGTGGGTGAAAGATATGAACAAACACTTTACAAAAGAAGACATTTATGAGGCCAACAAACATATGAAAAAATGTTCATCATCACTGGTCATTAGAGAAATGCAAATCAAAACCACATTGAGATACCATCTCACACCAGTTAGAATGGCAATCATTAAAAAATCTGGAGACAACAGATACAAGAGAGGATGGAGAAATAGGAACACTTTTACACTGTTGTGGGAATGCAAATTAGTGCAACCATTGTGGAAGATAGTGTGGCGATTCCTCAAGGACCTAGAAATAGAAATTCCATTTGACCCAGCAATCCCATTACTGGGTATATACCCAAGAAATTATAAATTGTTCTATTATAAAGACACCTGCACACATATGTTCATTGCAGCACTGTTTACAATAGCGAAGACCTGGAACCAACCCAAATGTCCATCAACGATAGACAAGATAAAGAAAATGTGGCACATAAAAAAAATGATGAGTTCATGTCCTTCATAGGGACATGGATGAATCTGGAAACCATCATTCTCAGCAAACTGACACAAGAACAGAAAATCAAACAATGCATATTATCACTTATAGGCAGGTATTGGACAATTAGAACATGTGGACACAGGGAGGGGACCATTAGAACACAGGTACACACACTGCAGTCAGTTTGGGGGGCTATGGAAGGGACAGCAGGAGGTGGGAAGGGTGGGGAGGGATAATGAGGAGAGAAATACCAGATATAGGTGATGAGGGAATGAAGGCAGCAAACCACCTTGCCATGTATATACCTATGCAACAATCCTATATGATCTGCACAGGTACCCCAGAACCTAAAGTACAATTTAAAAAATCATATTTCAAAATTAAAAAATCCTCATAATAAAAAGAATGCATTTTTATTTTCTCACAGTGATGGGAAGATTCTTAGGCTGGCCCCATAATCTCCAACCCTGGTGTTAGGGCCTGTACAATCTCCTTCTCTTAGGTGTGGCCAGGACCTGTGATTTGCTTCTAATCAATAGAATATGCCAACAATTATGGAGTGTTACCCCCTGGACTAGGTTTTATTGTTTGGCAAATGTGCTGAGATGACACTCCCGTTATTAGGTTACATGGTAAAAGATTCCACCACCTTAGCAAGGGGCTCTCCTGCTAGCCTTGTGGAAGCCACCTGCTGTGATGTGAACTGCCTACGGGGAGGCTCATATAGCCAGGAACTGCAGACAGCATCTAATTGCTGAGGTCCTCAGTCCTACAACCATAAGGAACTCACTTTTGCCAATTACCACATGAATTTGGAAGAGAACTCTCAGCCTCAGATGAGATCACAGTCACAAACCACATTTTGATGGCAGCTCCTGAGACCCTGAGCAGAGGATGCAGCTGAGTCATGCTTGGGCTTCAGAACCACAGAAACTGTGAGATACGAAATGTGTGTTGTTTTAAACTGCTGAGTTTATGATTATTTGTTATTCAGCAATAGAAAACTATGACACTTATCAATCATATTGGCAAAAATATGAAATATACAACATTGTGTTGCTGAATATGCCCATGGGCTCTCTCACATGAAATGGTTCAATGCTTATGGAGGAAAATCTGGCAATGTCTAGCACAGTGACAGTAACATTTGCCCTTTGACCCAGCAATCCCACTTTTGGAAAACTACCTATGCTTTCATACATACGAAATAATCCATGTACAGAATTTTTCATTAAAGCATTCTTTATAATAAGAAATAATGAAAATGATTCAGTGGTTCAACAATTGAGAATTGGTTAAATTATCATACTATGGTTGCATAGTATGTGATGGAATACTATGCAACCATAAAAAAGGAATGGGGGAGATTGTTATGTAATGCTATGGAAAAATCTCTAGGCAGTGTTACTAAATGGAAAAAAGCAAAGTTCAAAACAATATCTGTAGTGTACTACCTTTGTATAATGGAAATTTATGTATTTGCATCAAGAAACAATGGAAGTTAAAAAAAATTAAAAATGGTTACCTGTATGGAAAAGAAAGAAACAAAATGGATAAGAATAAGACTTCTCCATGGATACATTTTTCATTGTTTATATTCTTGAAACATATAAGCATCTTACCTACTAAAAATTAATTGAATGTTGAAAGTTGTTGAATGAAGGGATGTAAGAAAGCACGGTATCACAATGGACATGCTCAAGATGTAGAGATGACACAGAGAAGGAGGGACAGACTGAAGTTCCATGTTGGTCTCCACTTCAGTCTTGGTCTGTTGTCATATTTACTTTCTGCTCCCAAGGAAGAATCTCGTGAACTGACTGGGACTTATGGCCATCGATTTTATTTCAGAGGAATAAGTTAGAAGTTTTTTTTTTCTCTTTGATATTAGTTTGAGATGTTATTAAATAAGACCTATGATACTGCCTAGAGAATCTAAAAAAAGTTTTTAACTGTGAAGTGCCCTGCTAGCCACAGATCATTTAGCGGTTTTCTGGATAGACTCACCATATTTTTTTTTTTTTTTTTTTTGGATGTGAGTTTTACTCCTTGCTGCCCAGTCAGGAGTGCAGTTGAGCAACTCGGCTCACTGCAACCTCTGCCTCCAAGGTTCAAGTCATTCTCCTGCCTCAGCCTCCCAAGTAACTGGGATTACAGGTGCTCACCACAATTCCTGGTTAAATTTTGTATTTTTAGTAGAGGGGATTTTACCATATTGGCCAGGCAGGTCTCAAACTCCTGACCTCAGGTGATACATCCAACCTCAGCTTCCCACGGTACTGGGATTACAGGTGTGAGCCACCACTGACTCACCCTTTTTTCCCCTCCAGCTTCTCTTTCCAGACAAATTAACAAAAGCTTCTTTACATCCTGGATTTAATTTCTATGATGTGACTGTAACATGTACCTTTACATACACTATCATTTAAGTCTGAAGCTGCAAAAGTTTCTTAGATTGTTTTCAAGTTCCTAACTAGCAACTTCTGGATGAAGTGAGGTTGATTACTCAATGAAGGGGTGAATAGAAAGTATTTAGGACTAGATCCACTGTCTTTCAAGGAACTCCTACAAATGTGTCTAGAAAGATAAATCATTGTTTCTGTGGGTGATTTTTACATCTATACACTAAGTGTTAAAAGAAACCTGACACTTTCAGTAAGCAGACCTGGCTGTCGCTAAAGCCTGCACTGTATGAACCCAGATTCTCCATTCCCTAAAATGGGGGAACATTTTAAAAACTCACCTGTTCCTGTGTTCACAGCGTGAAAGGAAACATTCAGCTCCATGAGGTGCTGAAGAAACAGAGATGATTGGTTCAACGAGACTACAGGGCAGGGAGAGCTCTCATACAACTTATTACTAGATTACATGATGGTAAGTCCTACAATAGCGATGACACAAGAACAAATAAGATCAAATTTATAAACAATATATTAAAAATAGAGATAGCAAAAGAATGAGAGGAAATCTACAAAGCGCTTCCCATAGAAAACAGTCACAAAACTATGAAATATTATTACATAGCATTACTGTTTTGATAAGATAACCAAAATCCCAGCAACTCAGGAGGCCAAGGTGGGAGGATTGCTTGAGGCCAGGAGTTCAACGCCAGCCTAGGCAACATAGCAAGACCTTGTCTTTACCAAAAAAATTTTTTAAAAATTATCTGGGCATAGTGGCACACACCTGAAGACCTAGCTACTCAGAAGGCTGAGGTGGGAGGATCGCCTGAGCCTGGGAGTTCAAGTTTACAGTGAGCTATGATTGCGCCACTGTACCGCAGCCTGGGTTACAGAGCACGGCGCTGTCATTTGTTGTTGTTTTTTCTCTCTCTTCTTAGATAAAAATTATGTTTGTGACACAACCAGCCATTAGAGAGAAATGATTAGCTGTTATACTGCTCCATGGTGGTTAGAAATGGGCTATAATTAGTCCCTTCTATTAGGAGCCATTAACCATTTATCCTAGGTATTCGAATTTTGAGAACAGCTTGAGCAGACAGATTGATTCCTGGGTTTACATTTAAAATAGATGTGTGAGAGAGAGAGAGATGATAGATATGTATTTTTGAAACACAAACTATTAAGCTATGGTCGTGATTATTGAATGGCCTTCAGATCCATTGGAATACATTGTTCCAGAACCGTGTTTTGTCTCTGTCTTGCCTGATGCAAGTTTTCATTAAAACAGAATCTCAGACTTTAGGACCTTTAGTCACTGTCAAGGAGACCAAGACCCCGGACCGGAAGACATAACCCTTATCCTGTCTTTGTTGTGTGAACTTAAGCAACAGATTTAACCTTCTTATGGCTTAGCATCCTCATCTGTCAAATGAGAAAAATGCTACCTACTTCATGAAGATGTTGTAAAGATTAAATGAGTTCATTACTGTTAAGCACTTAACTGTCGTCATCATCATCATCATCTCACAGATGTAGGCAGCACTGTCCAGGTAGATGATGTGATTTGTCCAATTTATACAACTAGCATTAAACACACAGAATAACCCAGATCTCTTGACAACTGCCCTGAGTTCCTTCTACTGTGCCACACTACCTGTACTGTTCTGTGCTACGCCACACTTTCTGATGCATGAAGTCCTTATCAGGCACATAACTTATTAAGGAAATAACTCAGAAAGAAGAAGGCCTAAAGAGACCTTTCTAGAGGTCTGAAGGTCTCAATGTGGCTATTGAAACCAGTCACTTCAGTGTCACTATTGAAGTCCTTGTATCCAATGTATCTCCCCATTTGCTGCTATTCCTTAAATTCCCCTTATATAAGGAACAAGTTTTCATTGCATAATAAATGTATAAATAATATTGTTTTAATTATAAATAACCACATGCTGGCTTATATTTATATTACTCATATCGTAACCTTACTCTTAACAATTGAAAACAAGGTAAAATATATGAACATATAATAATATTTGTGTAATACATAAGAACATAAGGGTATGAGCCATGAAGGAGGGATTGTTGAGGTGAAAAATGAAATGGTACACAGTGGATGCTTTGGGTATCAAAATCAAACTTAATTCTTCTCACAATTTTCAGGGAGCCAGTAGGAACATTTCCTGGGCTGTCACAGTGAGGAACAGAGTACACCTCCACCAAAAGCCATTAAATATGAGATTAATGATGGACAATTCATGTGAAAGGAAAAATCTGCTTGTTTCCTTCTGTGAAACACCAAGGCCATTCCAGACCCAAATCAAACCCAGTCTATAGCCATAAAAAGAAAATGGTCCCCGTGGGGCCCCTGCAGGAGAGACAACAAAACATTCTGATGTTACATCTCCTCCAGATCACTATGGGCTTTCAGAATTAAAAAAAAAAGGCCCTTGTACAGATATGTTTTATAATCCAGATTTTTACACAGCATGAAAGGGGAAGAAGCAAGGAGCCATTCACAAATTGTCCATCTATTCCTGTATTCTGCAGGAAGAATACTTTGCTTCCACATGAAGTGCTTTCAACATAATTCCTCTTTATATTAGAAGTCAAAAAGTATAAAGACTACCTTGACTGTACAAGCTTCATGAAAATCTATATATTTAACTTCAAATGGCTTTTCTTTTATTCCCATGTAACGTTTGAAAATCATGTTGATGCATTTTATAAAGAATCACACTGGCTCAAAAGTATAGCAACAAAAACAATTCAAACATAAAATCCCATTTTTAAGTTCTTAGCTTTAAATATGCATCAACAGAATGTGAGCTGTTATTTTCTCCACATGGGTCTTAAGTACTATACATTGGCAGTCACTATTACTGAAAAGTGGACTTGGTTATTGTCACACTGTCTCTGTCACATCAAAGCTTTCCCTCTTTTGCAAGAACCAGTTTTTTTCTGCATTGCACTTTTTCCCCCTGCCACTACATAGAACGCTCTGAAGCACTGATCAATTAGGGAAAATGTTTAATGAGAAAGATCGATTTAGTCATGTATGTGTTATCTTTCTCTTTTCTTGACCACATCGTCCTCTGGGAATCCGAATGCTAAGTTGTAATTGGGAGTTCATAACAGACTTGAAATTACACTGAGAACTTCAGCCCTACCAAACTGCTTCAAGGCAAATTATTGCTTCCCACCTAGCCTCAGACACACATATACCAGAGGGCATGCACATATGCATGTATAGGATGGCAATTTGCTGTACTTTAAATTTGTTCCTTTCTTCTCGCCGTTCTCACATGCCACCAAATCACCCATTTCCTAGATGGAATGCATTTTTCTAGATGAAAGCAAAAAACTCACTGATGAAATGAGTACCATTTCATTTGCCTCTCTGGTCAAAGGAGCCAATTAATACATGAGAAACATCAGCTAGTTTAAAGAAACGGGGAGTGCAGATAAAGACTAAAGAACCATGGAGTCTATCAAGTAAGATGCCAACTGGAAAGGACTGCAAAGAACTAGATGTCTAATATGTGTTTACTAGATGGCTAAGGGTGAGCTTCCTGACATTGTAATTTTGGAGCAATCTGAATTTTCTAAGCGTATATTTATAATAAAATCCTACTGGTAGACTTTAAGCTATTATGGAAGACAGTAAGGTTGTTTTTTATTAATTTTGTGCCCATTACATTGCATCATGTAGTTCAGCATTTACTTTGTCTAAATCCAAGCTTGACTGGTTTGTCTATGTTCTACATAATTGAAAAAAGTATTGGGATTAAATGAGGTAGATTCTCAGATGTGCTTCCTGAGTTATGTTGGTCCAGTAGATACTGGAACGGAGAGCGAACGTCTTCGACTTTGTTGTGATTCCATTGAACCCGACAGGATGGAGACAGGGAGCAATACTCACTTTGTAATTAACCACAGTCTGACCTGGGAGACTCACCCCCAGCCAGTCATTAAAGGCAAGCAGACTTCTTCCGAAGCCTTAGTTTTCCTTTCTATTATCAATCAGGGGAAGAATAAATGAGATTAAAAATGTGAAGCAAAAAAGGACTGATTAATAAATCAACCAAAAAATAATAGGATCTTTGGGAGAAAATAGTTTTTACAGACATTCCAAAAGAGTGTAAAATAAATATCTGAGTATAGAGATATAAGTATATATACACACACTGACATTAACATGCATGTTTCAGTAAGCATCAAGATTTATTATGCCTTTGAACACTATTGACTAATGGGAAAGTCAATATACCTTGATGGTGACCACAACAAAATCAATAATTGCTTGATAATTTACCAAGACTCATGGGATTTAATGTACTTGATAGCTATGCAGTAAAGCAAAATTACTGTATTTTCTCCCAGGCATACTGAATAAAGAATATAATACCAGCATTAGACATTTGCAGCCATACCTTTTTGTCACCCCCCAACACCCCACCTTTATTGAATGAATGAAGTGAGTGAAGCATCACCTTTCCCAGAATTGTGGGTGACAACTCTGAAATTTGAGCAAGGAGAGAAGAGTAACAGAAAGACACCTCAGGGAAGACAACACTCATTAGAAAACTGATTCAGTGTCACAGATGAATGTGGACATCTGTGCCTGCGAATTAAACAGCAGTCCCCTTCTGATAAATATAATTTATCCACTTTGTTAGGCCCCAAAATTGCCTTATATCGATTATATGTTCATCCTCTCCTAGTTTCCCACTTATCTCCAGAGATTAGTAAATGCAGGTTATTCAAACGCCATGCCTATGTAAAATCCAATCCAAAGGGACTTTAGTGGCAAATTTAGGGGGAAAAAATGCTGGTACAGTTCCTGTCCTTCTTTAGTATCCCTTCAATATTTGTTTCTACTTAAAAAAAAGCAGAAGGGGCCAGGCGCGGTGGCTCAAGCCTGTAATCCCAGCACTTTGGGAGGCTGAGGCCGGTGGATCACGAGGTCAAGAGATTGAAACCATCCTGGTCAACAAGTTGAAACCCCATCTCTACCAAAAATACAAAAAATTAGCTGGGCACAGTGGCACGTGCCTGTAATCCCAGCTACTCAGGGGGCTGAGGCAGGAGAATTGCATGAACCCAGGAGGCAGAGGTTGCGGTGAGCCAAGATCGCGCCATTGCACTCCAGCCTGGGTAACAAGAGCGAAACTGCATCTCAAAAAAAAGCAGAAGTAAAAAGATGGCCAACACTCAGCAGTGCAGACACAATGATTTACATAGGCATCCAGACAAAAAATGCATATCACTCACAAAAAGAAAAAAATCATGCTGGCCTGTAGATTTATTCACCATACCAACGAATGTCAGGTGATGATGGAATAATGTCGATTAAGTTCTAAGGGAAAGAAAATGGTTCCCCCAAGAGACAATTCTCAACAGCCAAGAGGCTGTTCACATAGAAAGCATCGGGTAGACATTCTTGAACATAAAAGAAACGAAGGAATAAAAACTCCACAGATTCCTTCTTAATGACCATAAAATCTAGTCAATTCATAGATGAGTCGAAATTTGAAACCTGAGAATGAAAAAGTCATGGTAACAGAAGAGGTGTTAAGCATTTATTCACTGCACTATTTTTTCAACTTTCCTGTATGCTAGAATGTATTCATACCAAAAAGTTGGAGACAAAAATGATTAAATGAAATAACACATGTTAATGGTATACATGCTAGAGTATAATACTAGGAAAATACTGTACCAGGTACAGTATACCATGTATAGTACTAGTAAGTGGTATACATGGTATATTATTCCATGGTATAATACTATATCATGGTTTAAGTATTATACATGTTTTGCAAAAATGATTAAGCTGAGTCATAAGAAGGCATTATTTGTGTTACTGTGTGGTGTCTGACTTCACTCCCTTAGCAGTGCTACTAAGCATAGGGGTGGGAAAAGTATTTTTCAGCAGCGCTCCACCCTGCCATGGTGTAAGCAGATGTGTATCTGAAATCTAATTCTAAATTATAAAAAGACTAGCTTTGGCCGGGCGCAGTGTGGCTCAAGCCTGTAATCCCAGCACTTTGGGAGGCAGAGGTGGGTGGATCACGAGGTGAAAAGATCAAGACCATCCTGGTCAACAGGGTGAAACCCCGTCTCTACTAAAAATACAAGAAATTAGCTGGGCATGGTGGCGTGTGCCTGTAATCCCAGCTACTCAGGAGGCTGAGGCATGAGAATTGCCTGAACCCAGGAGGCGGAGGTTGTGGTGAGCCGAGATTGAGCCATTGCACTCCAGCCTGGTTAACAAGAGCAAAACTCCACCTCAAAAAAAAAAAAAAAGACTAGCTTTGATAAGAGGAAAAGTTAAGAACCTGTAATAGCATCAGAGCCTTGGGATGGGATGAGACCATCAAAAGGACCGTTATCCTACTCAGTAATACTAAAAAAAAGTTATTATTAAAATAGAGCTTTGTTAATAAATTTGTGGTGATCCCCTAGAAAAAAAATAAGAAAGACATGGTCTCTGTCTTTTGAGAAAATTGTCTGTTCTCATCATTGTGCCATGTAATGAAAAGATTATTTCACCAAATACCAGGAAAGCTGCGGTTATAGTTTAATATATTTGGTTATCTATAGATATAATATGCAACATATAAATTAAATAAGAAAATATACGTGTGTTGGGGGCATCTGTTGAAATTATCACATGCATAATTTCAACAGATGCCCCCCACACACATATCTAATAAAATTTTATATCCAAATCAATATTTTTAAAGTAATAAAAGAATTACTTTACTATAATCGTTTATATTAAATTGAAATTTGGAACATATGTGGCATTCATTTAAAATACAAGAAAAGAGTAAGGATATCTATTATCAGTATTATGTTAATCAGAAAATTTTTGGTTTTGAGAAACAGAAACCCACTAGAAATAGATCACAGAAAGAAGGGTTTATTGTAGTAGAATCTAAAACCTAAAGGGAGGCTGGGCGTAGTGGCTCATGCCTGTAATTCCAACACTTTGGGAGGCTGAAGCAGAGGATCGCTTGAGCCCAGAAGTTTACGATCAACCTGAGCAACATATGGAGACCCCATTTCTATCATAAATTTTTAAAAATTATCCATGGTGCCTAGGACCACAGGCGTCGTGGTGCATGCCTGTGGTCCCAGCTGCTTGGGAGGCTGAGGTGGGAAGTTCACTTGAGCCTGGTAGGTCAAGGTTGCAATGAGCCATGGTAGCGCCATTGCACTCCAGCCTGGGCAACAGAGAGAGACCCTGCCTCACATAGTTAATTGAAAAACCTAAAGGGAAAACGGCTTCTCACAAGAAGTTGAAAGATAACCAAACGGTTCTTTCTGAGTCTGAATGTTCTCTTGGATTGGTTTTTGTGGGTTGGTGTGTGTGTGCAACTGTATGTGTGTGCACATGTGTCATATATGTGTGTGTGAACTCAGTCTCAACAGTACGTGACCGTATAGCTCCTGACTCCTAATCTGCTGGTTGCTGGCTGGTAGATGAATCAGCTTTCCCTAAGCCATGTGCCCATTTTTTACCCAGTCATAACAGAAGGGTTCATATACCGCTGAGCTCACAAGCAGAACAGTTAGAAAGGGAGATTAGAAAAAACCAGCAAATTAATTGATGTCTCTTCTACAACTGTTTTCTAATATACTTACAATAATAAATACCATTAGGATTCAAATAAGATATAAAAATAATATTGGGAACTAAGAAATCATTATGCACAATTAGAATAATTGCATCACTAAAAGAGTCGAATAAATCTGCTATTAGAGATAAATTACCAATTAGAAACAATAAAATAACAGGGAAATGAAAAGATGGAACATCCAAAAAGTTAATAGAAGTTTTATATCCTGTAAAATAAAGCTAAGGAATAATAATAAAAGAGATCTATCCTCAAGAACAATAAAGTTAGCAAATATTCATGGAAAAGCTTAATTAAAAGCTAATAGAACTTTTATCATGAAAAATGTTAAGTAGAAAATATAAAGGAAAACGTTAATAAATGAAGTTATAATTAAAACCTTGATAAAGAGAGTAATATTTCTTCAAAGTTAATTTGTAGAAGTATTACCATTGCATTCAGATTCTGAATAGAGAGGGGTGGAAAAATTACAAAATTTTTCTAAAATCAATTTTAGAAAAGCATTTAGAATAATTGGAATATTATAAAAATATTGAAAAAAGTATCACAGGTTTTTAAAATATAAGAAAAGCCACCCAGGCGTGGTGGCTCACACCTGTGATCCCAGCACTTTGGGAGGCCAAGGTAGGTGGATCACCTGAGGTTGGGAGTTTGAGACAAGTCTGATCAAGATAGAGAAATCCCATCTCTACTAAAAATACAAAATTAGCCAGGCATGATGGAGCATGCCTGTAATCTCAGCTACTCAGGAGGCTGAGGCAGGAATCACCTGCACCCAGGAGGTGGTGAGGCAGAGGTTGCAGTGAGCCAAGATTGCACCATTGCACTCCAGCCTGGGCAACAAAGCAAAACTCTGTTTAAAAAAAAAAGAAAAGCCAAATATTACTTTAGGAGAATTCAGTTGTATTAGATGTTAAAACATGTTATAAAATAACATTTATAGAATTAACAAATTCATGAAAGTTAGAATAATTAAAATATTGATTATATCTGCAGTCAAATAACTTTTCTCAAGCCTAAAGTACCAAGCAAAATCACAAGAAAAAAATGACAAATTAAGATTTGTAAAACTTAAAACTGCATGTTTTAAAAACTCAATTGATAAGGAAACCATAAACTATGAACAATATTTGATATTATATCAAATATTTTTATAAAATATGATCTCATTAAAATTTATTTTACAAGGCAAAAATGCCCTAGCATTAAAATTGAAAATATGTAACAATTTGTACAAGAAAGAACACAATTACATTTAAACAAACATTTCCATTTGTTTGTTTAAATGTAATTGTGTTCATTCTCACTAAACATCAAAGATTTCACATTAAAGCAAACCTGAAATACTAACATGTAGCTACAAATTAGAAAACACTTTTGGAAATACCACACAGATTGAATAAGGATGTTATCACACTAGAAATTTTCTGCACGATTTGTACATTGCAAACTGGTACAACTGGTTTGGATGGCAATGTTACGAAATTAACACCAAAGGCCATTAAAAAAAAAACATTTTTTTCCACTTTACCACTCCCAAGAGATAAAGGAATGAGCACAATCTACATTTTTTATGTATCTTTTTAAAATTATTTAAATAGCTTTTTGGGGAACAGGTGATATTTGGTAACATGAACAAGTTCTTTAGTGGTCATTTCTGAGATTTTTGTACACTCCTCACCAGAGTAGTGTACACTACACTGTACCCAATGTGTAGCTTTTTATTCCTCACTCCCCTCCCACCCTTTCCCCTAAGACCCCAAAGTCCATTGTATCATTATGTGTCTTCATCCTTATAGCTTAGCTCCCACTTGTGAGTGAGAACATACAATGTTTGATTTTCCATTCCCGAGTTACCTCACTGAGAATAATTGTCTCCAATTACATCCAGGTTGCTGCAAACGCCATTATTTCATTATTTTTTATGGCTGAGTAGTATTCCATGGTAGATATATACCACAATTTCTTTATCCACTCCTTGATTGATGGGCATTTGGGCTGGTTCCATACATTTGCAATTGCTAAGTGTGCTGCTATAAACATGTGTGTGCAAGTCTCTTTTTTGTATAATGTCTTAATTTCCTGTGGATAGATTCCCACGAGTGAAATTGCTGGATCAAATGGTAGTTCTACTTTTAGTTCTTTAAGGAATGGTAAGAACACAATCTTTGAGATCAAATACATGGACTCCATTCTGATATACTGCAGCTTTACTATCTTCATTGATTAAAAACTGATGATAACTACAATTAAGATTTCTACAAAGATCAAATAGGATAATGATACTATAAATGCATAGCACTTTATAGACATTACGTAGATCATACTACCTATGTTTTTTCACCCCATCTTCCTTATCCCCATGAAATACACACACAAACGTGAACACACATGCACATATAAACATATATATAAGCACAGAAAATTTAAAGGAAATGATTTAATCAAACAAAGCTTTATACCTTAAGAACAGAAGGGGAAATGGCATGCCATTGCTGTACAATGCCTAAGCCATTAAAAGGGATAGGAAGTTTTCCAGCTACAATCTTGGCCATCTGTCTTAGCCCATTCTCACACTGCTATGAAGAAATACCCGAAACTGGTTAATTTATAATGGAAAGAGGTTAAATTGACTTGGTTCTGCAGAGCTGGGGAGGCCTCAGGAAACTTACAATCATGATGGAAGGGGAAGTAACTATGTCCTTCACAAGGTGGCAGAAAGGAGAAGTGCTGAGCAAAAGGGGGAAAGCTCCTTATAAAACCACCAGATATCGTGAGAACTCACTATCACAGGGACAGCATGGGGGTAACCGCCCCCATGATTCAACTACCTCGCACTTGGTCCCTCCCATCACATGTGGGGATTATGGGAGCTACGATTCAAGATGAGATTTGGGACGCAGCCAAACCATATCACCATCTGAAGAAAATAGGATCCAAAGCGGCCCAAAGGCAGAGGGAAATCTGGCATATTCCTGGACTCATCTAGGGAAAGAAGCCTAGGGAGACAAAGCCCTCTTAAGAACTAAAAACTATTACACAACAGGGTCTGAATGATGCTTTGAAGGCGTAATTCATCAAATCAGGTATGCTCTAAACTGGCTTGCACGTATACCCGCTCTAACCAGCAGATTCATTCCCAAGAGAAAGCAGAGATCAATTATAGAAAAAATAATTATTTTCCTCTGTACATCAAAGTTGTAGAATGAGTTGAATTTTGTAGATGTTGCACATAAAAGCACTTTTTAAAAAAACTAAAGGACAATCCAGTTTTAGAAATTCTCACTAGACTGGGTTTTTTGCCCTCTTGTCTGTATTTTTAGGTTGACTCTATGAAGGTATTGTACCTTTGCTAGGGTTAATATCTGTTTAACAATCTATAGTTCTTCAATATCAGCTGTGAAAACCATATTTTTCAAAATGAGTTATTAGAATCTCAAAATTATAAGATTATTAATTATTATGTCTAATAATTATTCATGTTATTATTTTTGGAAATAGTAGCGGCCAGGCATGGTGGCTCATACCTGTTAATCCCAGCACTTTGTGAGGCCAAGGTGGGAGGATCTCTTGAGCTCAGGAGTGCCTGGGCAACATGGCAAAACCCCATCTGTAGAAAAATATTAAAAAATTAGCCAGGTGTGGTGGCCTGCACCTGTAGTTCTAGCTACTCAGGAGGCTGAGGCAGAAGGATCCTTTGAACAAGGGGAAGTTGAGCTTACAATGAGCCAGGATCGAGCCACTGACTCCAGCCGGGGTAACAGAGTGAGACCCCATCTCAAAATAAAATAAAATAGAAGCAGTAGCAAAACATTATTTCTTTCTAAAGGCCCTAACTTATAATCCTCTTTTACGGTATCTAAAACCAGATTCTGAAAATCACATGGGTTCACACATTATGAAGAGGGTCTTTTCTCTTGGTTTATGTCATCTTTTGACCACAGTTACAGATTCCCATCTTGAATCCACTGCTGGTTTTTCAGCCTCTGTTGTTGCTTCAGTTTTCTCTTCCATTTCCTAATTGCTTACTCGTTTCTTCATTTTATTTATAGCTCTATTGTTTCCCACACTGTTGGAATGATTTCTAGTTGTACCATTTACTCTTTCAAATATTTGGGGGGGAAATCTCATTTTCTATAAAAATAACTAACCTCAAAGTGATTCATTTCATTGTCCAGGCCTTTCTGCTATTTTTAAGACCTTTCCACTTTATTCATGAGTCCAAACTGATTCATCCATATAATTGAGATTTTAAGCTTTTAGGTTAAGGACTACAATTTCCCAGTGATATTTTCAGTGCTAGGTAGAAAGTCTGTGCTGAAATTGATGTTCTTTCTTTAAAAAAAGAAATGTTAGCACTTACTTCACCTTTTAACTTAGGCTGCAGAACTAAAGAAATAGGTTTATATTCTTTAAGGTGGGAAGGACCTTAATAACTGCCTCAAGTGATGAACTGTAATAGGAAGTAGATTTTTCTACGAATGGATTTCTGCTTAATAAAATCACTCATTTATGTAGATCAATATAGGGAAACCATTACGTGTGAGTATACTACATTTCAAAACTTTCTTTTGTCCATTCTAAAAGTAATATATGCTCATTAGGGAAAACAACAGAAAAAAAAGAGGGAGGAAAAAAAAACCAACTATACTCCCACTAAGCAAAACAATATAAATGTTAACACTTGGTGGAATGGTTTTCTTTACTCAATTATCTAAATGGAATTTGGGGTTTTGTTTTATTCCTTTTTCCTTTTCCTTTTTATGTAATTGTGATCATTCTATATATGGAACTCCTATATACAAACTTTCGTAACATATAATGAAAGTACCTTGCTTTCTTAATATTATGGCATGACCATTTCTCCTATTTAAATTTTTACAAAAGCATTTCAAAACAATTATATCTCATTGAGTGCTGATTCCTGACCTTGTTTATTTTACCATGTTAAATGGTTACCAATGGCATATTAAATGGTTACCAATTTTACTATCACATTAAGCTAGAAAAGAATATCCCCAAACAGAAAACTTTTTCATTTGGTCTTAGTTTCTTGGGGTAAATTTTCAGGAATTGAGTCATTAGTTCAAAGAGAAGAAACATTTGAAGGTTTTTGGTATACATTATCAAAGTTTTTCCAAAGGACTTGCAACAGTTGGCACTCCCCTCTACAAGGCACCCTTAAGTTATTAGCAGTAAGCAGTCTCATCAAAAACAACTCATGTTTGTGAATTTGCTGGAAAGAAACACTGTTTTCTTCTGATCTTAATTTGCAAGACTTTGATCACCATGGTGTGGAAAATGTTTTCATATTTGCATTTATTAGCTGTTGCTCATCTTTTATGACTTTCTCGCAATGATATTTGCACATTATCTGTCATGATTTTAAAAATCATTATTGATTTCTGTGGTTTTTTATAAGAAAGAAAATGAATGCGATTCACAATTGATTCAAAAAAAGTCCCAAGTATTTGCCCTTTGATTTTTTATAGACATAAGTTTTTATTTTTATAGTATTAACAACTATCTCTGCCCTTATCGGTTTTCCATTACTTTTAAATTAGTAAATCTTCCCCTAAACAGAGATTTGATAGTTTTCTTCTAAACTTTCAAATTTATATTGTTATTTCATCAGTCTCTTTTATTCCTGTAGATTTTTGGGGGGTATATGGTAAGAGGTAAGAATTCAAAGATGCTCCTTTGTGTAAACAGACAACCAGTTGTCCCAACACCACCTATTAAATATTATTTTCTTTAACCATTAGCTCGTGGTGCCTCCTTTATCATATGTTGCAGTTACCCATCATAGAGTCCATCTGAGCTATCTGGTTCTAGTGATTATCCTATATCAAACCCTCACTGTTCAAAGTATCTAAGCTTCATAACAGTTCTTAATATACGGTACAACTCCACCGCTCATTAATATTCTTTCTAAGAAAAAAAAATTTTAATTTTTTTAAAAAGTTTCTCTCAAAAGAATCCTATCTGGACTTTGAATTATAATATTAAAATGATTAATTAACTTGAGAAAAGATAATTTTTTACTATTTAACCCTACCAACTGATAAAATGTACATCTTTCATTTGCTACAATTTTACTTTTGGCCATCAGGTAATCTCTTACAGTTTTTTAAATTTTAAAAAGTTATTTATTATTCAGATTATTTTATTTATTTATGTTTTTTGAGACAGTTTCCTTCTGTCACCCAAGTTAGAATGCAATGGCACCACTTCAGCTCACTGCAACCTCTGCCTCCCAGGCTCACGTGATTCTCATGTCTTAGCCTCCTGAGTAGCTGAGATTACAGACATGCACCACTATGTGCAGCTAATTTTTGTACTTTTAGTAGAGATGGGGTTTTTTTATGTTGGCCAGGCTGGTCTCAAACTCCTGGCCTCAACTGATCCACCCATCTTGGCCTCCCAGAGTGCTGGGCATAAGCCACCACGCTTGACCCATTCGGTCATTTATACTAATTTCAGATTTGTGATATTTATGCACATGGACATTCTATTTTATTATACTATGTAACTTAAGTACTTACAGGATTATGAAGAAAATCTAATCAATTATGTTTATGTTTAACTTATATTTAGCCTCATTATGTACTCTTTTATAAAATTTAATATTTTTTCTTTTGTGTTTATTTAAGGCTTCTAATTATATAATTATATATATTTACATATCTAATTATACATTATATATTATATTATAATTAATTAAATATATTTGGCTTAGCCCATTATTTGGGCATAGTTCCTTAGGACTGATTCCCAGGAATAAAATTCTTTTTTCAAAGAGAAGAACTATTTGAAAGCGAATCTTCATGAGGAGTGGGAAAGGAAAATAAATCTTGGGAACCCAAAATCATGAAGCCAAAAGGAAAGGTCAAGCTGGGAACTGCTTAGGGCAAACCTGCTTCCCATTCTAGTCCTAAAATCCATATATCATATATAAATAAACATACCAATTAAATACATTAATATAATGTAACCCCAATATATTTAAAGTTTCCAATACTATCACTTGCTTCCTCTCTTCATGTAATTATAAGCCCTTAAATATGTTTAATATTTCACTGTCCTGACAGGACATTCCAGATTGAGAATTAGATAATCCTGAGGTTACAAGTTAATTAATTTAATGAGCACTAAATTTTTAGGTGTTCCTGAAAAGCTAGTTCTTTTAAATAAGATCCATGATTAGTTTCCATAAGATGTGAAGTATTCTGGCATAAAATAAAAGATTATTTTGTAATTCACAAGCTCCATATTTAAAGAATGCTTAAAATGAAACCCATTCATGATGTTACATGTAAAATGCCATGTATTGGAACCATGAATGAATTCTCAAAATCTATAGTACAGTTACAAAGACTTCTTTGAGCACTTGCGTTGAATCTAACAGACTGACACGCTTACTATGTGTTAGATGATAAAAATATGCAGTGGGTAGGAGCTTGTGAAAAAATACTCTAATTTATCATGAATTGTAACATACACAAAATTACTATGGGTGATACCACATCAAAATTAATTTTAGTAATCTTGATATAAAATCAAACATGTTTAAAAAAGAAAATAAAATATTCTGGCAATGGTATGGGCCAAACATGAAAAAAAAATGTATGTGGGGGTTGAGATAGACCAGAAAGTTAGTATGTGTGGTAAACTTGGAGTGCTGCTGAAGGCAGCCACCAGAAAATAAATGTAAAGATACAAAAAGTCACAGAAGGGTATTAGTCTAGCCAGAGAGAAGAATGTGAGGAATACAGACTTAAGAGGTCTTTGGTGGGATCCAAGAAATGATTTGTAGCAGAATGTTAAAATGTGAATCTTCCTGCCTCATATTTTCACCTGAGACCCAAAATTCCCTCCCAAGGACCCTACATGTGGCTATAACCAGTTCTAACAGCCTTTGCCAGTCACCTGCCCCCATAAGAGCATGTTAGGAAAAGCTTCAAAAAAAAAGATGAAAATCTTTGAGCAAAATATTTTTTCATTATTTGGGCTTAGTTCCTTAGGACTGATTCCCAGGAATGAAATTATTTGTTCAAAGGAAAGAACTATTTGAAAGGGAATCCTCATGAGGAGTATGAAAGGAAAATAAATCTTGGGACCCCAAAATCACTAAGCCAAAGGGAAAAGTCAAGGTGGGAACTGCTTAAGTCAAACCTGCTTCCCATTCTATTCCTAAAACAGATAGCTACTAAGATAAACTCAATAGCTACTACGATAAATTCAAAGCCATCCCTCCGCTCAC
Source organism: Callithrix jacchus (assembly GCF_049354715.1). NCBI lineage: Eukaryota > Metazoa > Chordata > Mammalia > Primates > Cebidae > Callithrix > Callithrix jacchus. Next base: position 35,504,321 of record NC_133522.1, on the reverse strand, counting down.
TGTGCTAAATGCATGTCTGACTGCCTCCTTAGGAAAGACCAGTCAGAAACTCAAAAGAATGCAACCACTGGTCACTTACATACTATGACCTGGAAACCACCCCCACCACCCCGCTTAGTGTTATCCCACCTTTCCGAACCAAACCAATGTACATCTTACACATATTGATTGACGTCTCATGTCTCCCTAAAATGTTTAAACCCAAGCTGTCCCCCAACCACCTTGGGCACATGTCGTCAGGACCTCCTGAGGTTGTGCCACAGGTGTATCCTTAACCTTGGTAAAATAAACTTTCTAAATTGATTGAGACTGTCTCAGATATTTGGGGTTTACAGGAGGCTGAAGAAATTGGAGATGAGGAATGTGTCTAGTGTTCTGTGTTGTGGCACTTCCCTTCCTCATCTGTAATGAAGAGAAGATGACTTTAAGGGAACCAGACGGAGGACATGTGGCCCTTCAACTTCCGGGATGGTACCAGCCTCACTCTTACAAAGTCCAAAGGAGAGAGATTACCTGAAGCAGCCTGCCTGAAACAGCCATAAGGCAGGATTTACTGGTGTCAGATGTATGTCCAGAGTTTAAGATAACAAAAGTGATAAAAGAGGCTAGATGTAGACAGTCAGATCCAGGATCTGAGGGGAAACAGAAAATAGCCAACTAAAAGAGGAAGCTCCTTGCCAGAAAACTGGAACTGGAGGTCCTCAGGGAGGACTATAAGAGAAAGAGGCAGCTAGGGACATCTGCCACCCCTAGCCCCACCAAGTCAAGCAAACAAATAAGGCCTTCTTGCCCACTCACCAAGACCCTTCACCACTACAGTCTTTAACCCTGGAGAAACAGGAAGCAGCATGGGCAGGGTGTGAGGGAGGAGTAAAAGAGCAAGACAAGAAAACAGAAATGAAAGGCAGTCCCCATGCTCTGCCCCACAAGAATGGGCCTTGTGCCTGGAACACTTCCTTCCCAAGTTCCAGGCTCAGTGTGTGCTCCTTTGTTAGTCTTAAGCTTGTGTGTCAGTGGCCCTCAAACACACCCCCAGCTTTCAGTATTTCAGGCCCCACCAGGGAAGGGCAGCATCCTCCTGCTGCGGCACAAGATGGGTATGTGAAGGCCTCCTGCCCTGCATTGGCTGCCAGAGGATCCCACTAGCCATGCAAGACTCATGTATATTGTTGGAGCTGATCTCATCCTGACTCTTCTCTATGTGAGTAAACGCGTTGCTCCAGCTAGTGCTTGACAATATTGCATTTTCCTTGGCAACTCCAATGCTAAGATACAGTAGGCAGAAGTGTTTGGATTTCTATTACAGATGACTGGCATTATGACGATCTTGTCTATTCTCTAGATAGTTGGAATCTTCCCCTGGCATTGGTAACTGGTACATGGTGTTCTGCTCAATAGTAGGTTTACAGACGATGTCAAGCACAAACTGGAATAGGGAAGAAGTCTTAACTTGAATAAGCAATTGTGTTAGACTTTAGTGAATATTTTAATACTAAAAATCACCAGGAGAACTATGAGATCAGCCCGGGATGTCGTCCAGGGATGGTGGGGGGAGGGGTGGGGAATGACAAAATACAAAAATTAAGAAAGAATTAAGTTGCTTTCTCCATTCCATAAATGAGTTCGAGAACTGATTAAGAGGGTGAGAGAACCAGCTAGTGAGAGTCAGTTAGGTGCATCTCTTTCCAATTCTGAGTTCCATGCATCAGGTTGGGATTTTGAAATTGACCATAGTGGTAGTATTTACACCATAGAAATTGGCAAATGCTACAAATAAGGTTTTTCTTCTTCTTCTAAGAGGAAGTTGTTAAACGTTTACCAGCACATCACTGGAAAGAACCTTTCATCTAAAATTCAGGTGTCCTGTAGAAAACTTTTAAACAGAGCCAAGGATTGGAACTAGGAACAGAGGCAGTAAATAGGGTCTAGAGGCAGGAAACTTAAGGACTTCTAGAATGAAATTAGATGGAAAAACACCAACCTAGCCTTCTAAGTCCAAGTAAACAATTTTGTAACTCTACTTGAGCAATGGCAGGAAACATCCTCTTCATTTGCATACGGTATACACCAAGTAAATAACTTTGCAACATCGCTTTAGCCTCTCTGCATAGGGTGGTACATCACATAACCAAGGGAAGTCACTAGAGGGTATTTAAACTCCAGAAAATTCTGTAACCAGGCCCTTGAGCTGCTTGCTCAGCCTGCTCCTACCTTGTAGAGTGTGCTTCTGATTTCTATAAATCTCTGCTTTTGTTGCTTCATTCATTCTTTGCTTTGTGTGTTTTGTCCAATTCTTTGTCCAAGATACCAAGAACCTGGACACCCTCCACCAGTAACAGAACCAGTAAATACAGTCTCTAGAGGGTATTTAAACTCCAGAAAATTCTGTAACCAGGCCTTGAGCTGCTTGCTCAGCCTGCTCCTACCTTGTGGAGTGTGCTTCTGATTTCTATAAATCTCTGCTTTTGTTGCTTCATTCATTCTTTGCTTCGTGTGTTTTGTCCAATTCTTTGTTCAAGATACCAAGAACCTGGACACCCTCCACCAGTAACAGAACCAGTAAATACAACTGGTATCCCCAAGGATCAAGGCTAAGAGAAGAAATAATAACCTAAAAATTTATCCAAAGATGATCACATTATAAATGCCATTTCATCTTTGAACATGCCATTTAGACTAAGATCAGTAAAAAAAAATTAGCCTAAAGGTTAGTAAAGGAGTGCTAGAAAAATGAAAAAACAGGAAGGCAAGACCAGCACAGTCCAGGGACAACAGGACCTACTGAACCTTAGGCTGTGACTTCTAAGCATCCCCAGCAAGTGCCTAACATAGACAGGACTAGGGGGGAAAAAAAGAAAATACTAACAAAAGAAGTAGGAAACAGTCATAGAAGGAATCTAGAAAGGAGGTTACCAGAGTGTATATGTAGCCTTGTTTGCAATTCAGAGAATTCTAGAAACCATCACTGTATCAGTCTGTTTTCACACTGCTGATAAACACATATGCTAGACTGGTTAATTTATAAAGAAAAAGAGGTTTAATGGACTTACAGTCCCACATGGCTGGGGAGGCCTCATAATTATGGCAGAAAGTGAAAGGCACATCTTGCATGGTGGCAGACAAGAGAGAATGAAAACCAAGTGAAAGGGATTTCCCCTTATAAAACCATCAGATCTCACGAGATTTATTCACTACCACAAGAACAGCATGAGGGAAATCACCCCCATGATTCAATTAATTCCCACCAGGTTCCTTCCACAATATGTGGGAATTATGGAAGCTACAATTTAAGATGAGATTTGGGTGTGGGCACAGCCAAACCATATCAATTACCTCAGTATATTTTGAGATTCATTCTCTGAGATCAGTTACTTTTGTCAATCTACATATGTTTTCCCATAGTTCTTAGCAATATAAATAAATAACAGTGAAAGAGAGTTGCTAGGTGTGCCTCAAATACAGCAGGGAAGGAGGAAGCTAAGAAAAATATATACATAAGAGGAATATGAGGAGGTAGCTAGGCAGAGGAATGTAAACAAGTACAGTTGGAAAAGAAACAAGCAGGAGCAAATCTCTGAGGGACTGGCAAAGTAATTCTCTGGCAGATTCACCAGCAGGAAAGTTCCAAGGCCCTCATGATTTCTCTGAAGTTTGGGATCAATATCATTCACAGGAATGGTTTTTCTTAGAAAATACACACTCCCATATCAGGCATCTCATTAACATCTGGATTTGCTACAGATTCCTTTCTCTGCTCTTATGATAATTTTTAAGCCTCTGAACTTTATCTTATTACTAGTCATGATTTGATGTGGAATTATAAGCCCCATTAAAATGATTTAAATCTCTTAGAAATGACCAAAACTACAGTTCTCCCTGTGATAAGACCACTTGAAGATAATAATCATAATTGTCCAGGGCACCTAAACAATCCCTTGCTTGTGCATAAATAAGTCTTGGTATAATCCATCCTTCAGGAATGCTAATCATTCTGTCAGAATAATTGTTGGTTTTGTATTTCCCCAGCAATGATGAACCATCTAACTTAGATCTTATTTCCCATAGACGTCATATTTTCTATGGACTATAGATGGACAATCATAAAACCTTAGTGCTGAAAGACAAGGTCATTTAACCTGTCAATTGTATAAGTACCCCAACACTCAGAAGAGAAATTAGGCGACTTATCCAAGATCATAAAGTTCAGAATTCCATTGACCTAGGCCATCAGTTAAATACTTAACACTTGGTTAATTCAAAAAGTGATAAAATTCAGAGATGCCACATGTTGACCTACATGCATTCTATTTTTCTATTCCTGCATTAGTGTAACACCTCTTTGTAATGACCAAAATAATAAGTCTATTAAGGTACAGATAGGTAGTTGCATGTTTATGTGATTTACAGTATAACAGAAAAGATCCACAGCTGTTAAAATCCCTAGTCATGTGCCCTGTTGTCTGGATGCCCACAAAGAGCTATCCATTTCTGTCAATTTGTCATACTTCTAAGGGATAACGTATCAAGACCCTTGTCTGCTACTGGGAAACTCACATAACTTTTTTGACTGTTGGTTTTAATATCTTTTTTTTATAATATTGAAAACAGACCTTTAAGCTACCCCCCCCCATTTATCAATGAAATGGGAATGATGCTCAGATAGGCAAAAATAACAGTAATTATTCATCCATTCTAGGATGCCCATCAAAGGTCATCACAAGCAGCCAAAGAATCATTTCTCTTTCCCATGAAAAGGAGCAAGGCGTCTGCATCCCATCCTTCTTCTGCTGGAAAGAAGGACAGCTAAATTTCCATACCAAACCAGGAGAAACTTGATATTATTAATATTATTTTTAAGATGGAGTCTCTGTCATCAGGCTGGAGTACAGTGGTGTGATCTCGGCTCACTGCAACCTCCACCTCCCGGGTTCAAGAGATTCTCCTGCCTCAGCTTCCCAAGAAGCTGAGATTATAAGCACCACATCTGGCTAGTTTTTCTATTTTTAATAGAGATAATGTTTCACTATTCTGGCCAGGCTGGTCTCAAACCCCTGTCTCAGGTGATCTGCCCAACTTGGCCTCCCAAATGTCTGGGATTACAGTGATATTATATTCTAGATCTACCACTGAGTGAATTCCACAGTCAACATCAACATGGTTATGAGAGTATCTCTCAGAAGTCAGAGAATTGGAAATAGATTCCCAAGAGTATTACTCCTAGGAGAGGTAAATTTTAAAAGAATAAGGTTGGCAGGGAAAGGATCAATGGCAGACCAAAAACCAGAGAGGTAAGATTTGAGAAAAACTTTGGATATCCATAGGGCATAAAAATGGTGTTAGGAGGCTATAAGGTACCAAGAAGGGAAAGGCTTTGGAAGAGGAGCTAAGGCAGTGCTACTTTTCCATTCCTCTAACTGCTGGCTTATTTTCTTTCATGTGTGCTATAATTTAAGGTTTTCATGTGGACTCCACCCCTTCTCAGGTAGCTTTCCTCTGAAAGGTATACTTTATATAAGCAGCATTTTCTCCTGTCCTTCAGCAACAGCATTCATCTCTTAACCACTCAGCTCCGTGGTAGGCTCTCAGGGTGGCTCTCATCAAACACACAATTATCCACTCCAGCTGCCGTGGATGTGGCATTCATTTCTGACTCTCTGAGATGAAAATTAGATTGTGTTCCAAGTTCTTAGGAGTGTAACACCAAACAAATGACTGGAGTGAGTCTCAATCAATTTAGAGGTTTATTTTGTCAACACTAAGGATGCATCCAGGAAAAAGAGACACTGGTCCCCGTGGAATCTGTGGCCCCTACTTTTTCCAAAGAGGACTTTGAGAGTTTCAATATTGAAAGGGAAAAAAAGTTGGCAGTGGGAAAGGGGAAAGAAGAAAAAAAGAGGGAGGATATGGTCATATTCTTGTGATGCTTTCTTTAGGCTCACCGAATCCTCCTATGAAAAGGAGGGGGTAGAGGGAACAGTCAATTACATATTCATCTCACATTCAGTAAATCTGCACTTTACCTAAGATAAAATAAACAGAGTAGAGGAAGAAGTCAAATATGCATTCATCTCAGGGTGGACAGGAATGATTTTCAGTTTCCTCTTGTCGCATACTGTGAAGATAAGCTGTTCACTTACACTGTCAGAGTGAGAGAGGCCCCCTGCAGAAACATGTGGCCTCCCACCCTATAACTATTTGTTTAGGAACACAAGCAAAGGTAGTTTTGTTGCTGTTTGTGTGTGTTTGTTTTGCATGACTCAACTTCTCAACTTAACTTTTCCCTTTTGGCTTAGTGAATTGGGGGTCCTGAGATCTTATTTTCCTGGCACAGCAATTTACCTGGCATTGCTAAGTGACTGATTCCCTGGCAATCAAGGAATTTTACATTAAGTCTGAATCTTTAATTAATAGTCCATGGAACCCCCTGGGACCCGCAGTCATTTTTATGATATGCTAAAATTAACTGCGATCCACCTGTCCAGCTCTCACCATGTGCTCGGAAACCAAAGGGCAGGCGACTTTGCCATCCAAGCACACGCTCCTCAGCTGCCTTTTTGAGGCTTCATTGCTGACTTACTGAGAGATAAAAGCTTTTGTCTTCAACATCTCCCCTGCAAGGTTGGTGATAAATTTACTAGTGCAAATTACCATCCAGGACAATACTGCAATTTCACTTTGCTAGAGGCAGCTGATTTTCTTTTTAAAGGTGAACCAGCTCCTAGTTCCTGAAAACAACTTTTTCTCCTCACATTCAGCTTTCACACATTTGCAGAAACTATTATTAAGGGATTTCTTTTTCTCACTCCTCAAGTCTATTACAAGGCAATTGCTGAATACAGAGTATATTCTGTTTCCAAAACTGAAAATAAGAGAAGATTGGTGCTCCTGGCCCTCAGAACCATTCTGTCACCCTTCCGGGTACCCTCCCTCTGAGTATAGTTCATACCCTCTGTAATGGCTTTTTTGATGTCAACCGGGTAAGCTGTAGTCTCCAGGTATTCAAACAGTGATTTAGCTGTTGCTTTGAAATGATTTTGCAGATTTAAAGTCCCTGTTCAGTTAACTTTAATTAAGGGAGATTATTCTGGATTAACTGCGTGGGCCTAGCTTAGTTGGAAATCAGGCCTGAACCTTCCTTATGAGAAGAAGGAATTCCAGCTGCAGACAATAATTTTGTCCTGTGCGGTGGAGATCATTCCTCCCTACTGGTCCTGCTTCTCTGGGCAAATGCTAAGTGACACACCTTTGTACTATACCACACCCAGTCCTGCTGGGAACATCTTTCTGGTGACCCCTGCTTTGGACTTCCCTTTCTCTTCCTTTAGTCAAATGTTCTTTGTATGCCACAGTGATGCTATTCCTTGGTAAACAAAAAGCTGGGACCTGTGACCTAAAAACAGATATTTTTTATTGTTCTATGAACATGGTTAAACAATATCTTATCAGAGTATACATATTAAATTCTGTTTAATTATGAATACGATGGCCCAAATTTATTGAAAGGAATAAAATTACTTGAAGTTGGTATATCGGGATATTTCAGGGCACATGATCACCACAACTGTACCTAAATCAATAATCTTCACATTAGAAATGAATATTATCCCATTTATGCTAAGGTGTTAAAGGTCTTGACACTGGACTTTTATACCATGCAAACATAAACCCTTAAGTGTAATGCATCTCATAACATATTTTTATTTTTACAGAAGTCTTCAAAAGCTATTACTTCATAATCAGTGTTTCTGATAATGTGGTCCTCTGACCAGCAACGTAAGCATTATTAAAAACTTATTCGACATAGAAATTTAAATTCTCATGCCCCACCCAAGACTTGAATCAAATGAATCTCTGCAGGGGGCGAGGGGCAGGGGTTCCAGCGATCTGTGTTTTAACACTCTAGGTGAGTCCGATGTCATCTGAAGTTTAGGAACCACTTCCTTAATCTGAGAAAAGTCACAGTACTAGGAACACAGAGGCTAATTTAGAATGACAGATTTGTGGGCAGTTAATCAGTTAGGGTATTTTTAAAAACTGGAAATGGTTTGTAAAAACAACCATCAAAAATGAATTAATTATGCGAATACTGGCATCTACCACCAATTCAGCAAGTTCAACATGTTGGAACATAGGTGAACAGGCAGCCCCGGCACCAGCCCCAATGCTTATTAAACTTCCTCCTAGAGCACAGCCACTAGCAACTCAGTTCCCATCTCCCAACAGTTATTTCGCCTCAACTCAAACTATGAAATTTCAGGTATTTGAAACGAGAAGGGCTTAGCCTAAGCCAGGGATTCATCACTATAACTTACCTGACAGGGTCACAGAGTAGAAACACAGCCATGAAAACTGTTCATCCACTGGTCAATGTTGCTACAGGGAGTTAGAGAGGCACGAGGCCGGCAGGGGAGGGCTCTCCCCGACCCACTAGGAGTGCTGTGTGATGGTTCAGCAGTTATCACATGGCCTCTCTAAAAGCGATAAATTGGCAGCCAGCGCCAAGAAGAGGCCATTTCCTGATGGTCCACACCTGTTGCATTAAAGCGTTAGTTGAATGCAGGTGCAAGGGAGAAGCAAAAAGGGGCTTCCAGTAAAATCTCAGGTATTGGGCAAGTGAGCCTGGGGAATGCACATTAAGAGACAACACGGCGGAGTATCACCTTCTGGGGACACGCCCCTGGAAAAGGGAAGAACGCCTCGGATGGGCATGTGAACAACTTCCTAAACACACTGCCGGTGCTCACTGAGCAAAAGGAAGGCACTAGGCGTGCGGGCAGGCCGCCCTAAGGGAAGAGTCATGGTAAAGGGGCCCTCCTGCAACACCCTAGAATCAAGGTAAACACTGCGCTTGACCTCGGTGACCCACTTGGGTCTCTTCCTAGGGTCCTTTCCTGTTCTAAAGCCTTTTTTTTTTTTTTTTTTTTTGAGACGGAATCTCACTCTTATTGCCCTGGCTGGAGTGCAATGGCGCAATCTCAGCTCATCGCAACCTCCGCTTCCCAGGTTCAAGTGATTGTCCTGCCTCAGCCTCGCTAGCAGCTGGGATTGCAGGCGCCCGCTACCACACCCGGCTAAGTTTTTGTATTTTTAGTGAAGACGGGGTTTCACTATGTTGGTCAGGCTAGTCACGACCTCCTGACCTCAGACTATCCACCCGTCCCTGACTCCCAAAGTGCTGGGATTACAGGCGTGAGCCACCGCACCCGGCCACTAAAGCCTTTTTACATACACTTTCACTCCTCTGCTCTGAAACTTGCCCCAGCCTCTTTTTCTGCCTTATGCCCCTCAGTTGAATTCTTTCTTCTGAGGAGGCAAGGATTGAGATCACTGCAGACCCATTCGTTGCCAGTAACTGGGATACCTTCCACCGTTCATCCTAGAGAAGAAGAAAGCCTATAAGCTAATCAGCCACCCCAAACCGTAACTACCAGGAGACGTCCTGAAGTCACTTGGATGCTCCTCTGCTGCATGGACTACAGGTGTGGCTATGCTTCCTCAGCAGGAAGGTCTTGACACTGGACTTTCTGTGCTACTCCCAGTCATCCTTCCTGGATCATCTAAAATGTCATCACTGCTGGATAGCCCTCCATGACCCTTTGAGTCTGGGCTGGCCACCATCTCTCATGCTCTTGTAGCACTGATCGGGAGTTCACATGAGCTTTTATTCCCTTCAGACCCTGCCTCCATTCCCTTGCCATATCATTCCATCAGACTCTGCTTGAGGGTTTCTAAAAAAGATAAACATATGTAGAATATAGAGTTCAAGGTCATAAAAAAGGAGATTTCACTATGTTCACATGAAAAAGCTTGAGCACATTGGTAAACTCAGTAGACAAAGGAATTCTACTCTCTGGACAAAACTGGAATCCGCAATGTATTTGGAAAAAAAGGTGTGAAGTGCAGCTCTGATTATAGTTACCCTTTTCTTCAGAAACGGAGAATAACGTGTATATGTGCCGAGACGATATTGTGAAGTGTTAACTTGTAATTCTCCCTAACACTTTCCCTGAGACGCCTCCTCATTCAGGCTGCTGAGCAGGAGCATTGCCTGAGCCATGTTCCGTGTTGTTGTCCCAACAAACACAGAGAGCTATGGGATCACATTTTAGCTTCTTAAAAGTTTCTTGGTTGAGGCTGGGCGTGGTGGCTCATGCCTGTAATACCAGCACTTTGAGAGGCCGAGGCGGGCAGATCGCCTGAGGTCAGGAGTTCAAGACCAGCCTGGCTAACAAGGTGAAACTCCATCTCTACAAAAATACAAAAATTAGCCAGGCATGATGGCAGGTGCCTATAATCCCAGCTACTTGGGAGGCTGAGGCGGTAGAATCACTTGAGCCCAGAAGGCAGAGGTTGGGAGTGAGGGGAGATCCCACCATTGCACTCCAGCCTGGGCAACAGAGCAAGAATCCATCACCGCCCCCCCCCCAAAAAAAAAAGAAAAAGAAAAAGTTTCTTGGCTGAACACAGCAGCTCATGCCTCTAATGCCAGTACTTTGGGAGAATGAGGTGGGCAGATTGCTTGAGCCCAGGAGTTCAAGACCAACCTGGGAAACATGGCAAAACTCCATCTCTACAAAAAATACAAAAACTAGTCAGGTTTGGTGGTGCACATCCCAGCTACTCAGGAGGCTGAGGTGGGAAGATTGATTGAGCCCAGGAGACTGAGGCTGCAGTGAGCTGAGAGTGTGCCACTGTACTCCAGCCTGGGTGACAGGGTGAGATCCTGTCTCAAAAAAAAATAAAAGTTTGTTTTCTGTTAGCTTCACCCACACCCCACCATTTCCCATCCCCAGAGTAGACAAAAACCTTTGTCTGGAGGGGAGACGGGTAAAAGATATAAAGCAATTGAAACCATTAATCAACAAAAGGAGTTTTAGTCACATGAGGCAGTGTGAGAGGGATGCAGAAAATCTTAATCCACGCTTAAAAGAGATAGAGAGCGGTGGCTCAAGCCTGTAATCCCAGCACTTTGGGAGGCCGAGGCAGGTGGATCACGAGGTCAAGAGATCGAGACCATCCTGGTCAACATGGTGAAACCCCATCGCTACTAAAAATACAAAAAATTAGCTGGGCATGGTGGCGCATGCCTGTAATCCCAGCTACCCAGGAGGCTGAGGCAGGAGAATTGCCTGAACCCAGGAGGCGGAGGTTGCCATGAGCCAAGACCACGCCATTGCACTCCAACCTGGGTAACAAAAGCGAAACTCTGACTCAAAAAAAAAAAAAGAGAGAAAGAGAAAGAAGAGAGAAGCTTGCCAAAGTGCTGGGATTACAGGCTTGAGCCACCGCTCTCTATCTCTTTTAAGCGTGGATTAAGATTTTCTGCATCCCTCTCACACTGCCTCATGTGACTAAAACTCCTTTTGTTGAGAGAAGCTTGCCAGCAGCTCTCCCAGTAAAACGCCCAAACACCCTCAAACAACAAAGAAAAGCAACATGGAAAACTGGAGAAACAGGAACCAAACTGGGGAAATCTGAAAGAGTGTGTGGACCTCAGATCAGGACCTCCCACTTGGAATATTCTCAGAAGATGACCACAGGAATTCGACTTCTCTCCTTGAATTGATGTTATTTCTAGATGTCTGGAATTTCCAACTCAACCCAAAGTCATTTGTTTGTTGTTGTTTTTTGTGGTTGTTGTTTGGATCCCACAGACTTGGCAACATTTTCTTTAATGTTTCTTTAAATGTTCAATTCTTTAAAGTGAACATTTCCTTTAAAGTCCAGGCCACGTAGGGTGGCTTATGCCTGTAATCCCAGCACTTTGGGAGGCCAAGGTGGATGGATCACCTGAAGTCAGGGGTTCAAGACCAACCTGGCCAACATGGCAAAACACATCTCTACTAAAAATACAAAAATCAGCTAGGTGTGGTGGCACATGCCTGTAATCCCAGCTACTCGGGATGCTGATGCAGGAGAATCGCTTGAACCCAGGAGATGGAGATCATGCACTCCAGCCTGGGAAACAAGAGCAAAACTCCATCTAAAAAAAATTTTATTTATTTATTTATTTAATTAATTAATTAAATAAAGTGGCATGTCCAATATCCAATGCCATGAGTTTCTTCAGGTTGCTCTCTCATTGCCTTCCCTCTGCTTCTTTCTTATTTTCTTTCCTTTCCTCTCTTCCCTCCCCACTTGAATGTTCTTATCGTTCCCTTTTATTCCCAGTTCCTTACGTCAACCACATCTGGATATTCAAACTCTCTGAACTGGCCTCCAATTTGGGTAAAAAAACAGGATTAACTATCATTCTCTCTTTTTTTTAACCCATGTTTTAGAAACTGCTATTGTATAATTGCATTGTTTGTTTATTCTGTGTCTTTAGAAAGTCTTTAAGAGTAGGACCATTGGAATCAGAATAAAGAGCCCTACTTTGCAGCCTTACACTGCTGTTTCTTTCCTTTTTTTTTTTCTTTTTTTCTTTTTTAGACGAGTCTCACTCCGTCAGCTGAGGAGGGTAGATCACCTGAGGTCAGGAGTTCAAAACCAGCCTGGCCAACATGGTGAAATTTCATCCCTACTAAAAATACTTCTGTTTCTTAAATAATTGGGAAAAACAAATTTTAGCCATTGGTCTCCTTATCTGTAAAATTAATGAGTTTGGCTAAATTTCCATTAAGGTTCTTTCCAGATGTAAAATGCTATGATTCTTGAGGGAAAAAAGACCCATATTTAAACTTAGGTTATTTAAGGAAAAGGAATTAATTTTGGTTCAGGCACCAGCAAAGATTCTTCTATTTTATAAGAAGAAATAATAGAAAACACTCATATCAGGTATTCATTCAAAATGATTACAACTAAAAATATGTTCTTCCTTATTATCTTCTGTTTTACCTTTCTCACTTCCTTTAATGTGTTAATTTTTACACCAATGGAGTTTTTTCCCATGCTTTCTTCCTTTTTCCTGGCTGGTAAAATGGGAAGCTGGTCCAGTTTAGCAGGACCCTCCTCTACACATACTAGGACCCCCTGTCCAGCTTCCCTGAGACATCATCTAACACAGTTCACTGTCTTCACCTTCTACTCTCATTTCCTCGTCTCTGCAAGGCGCTGCCACTGTTCAATCATCTGTCTCTCCACTGGTTCCCATGTGACCTTCAGATAAGCAAAACAATTTCTTAGGTGTCTTTATGTCTCTGGGCCCACAGTACTTGAAGTAGATGTGCATCTAATAACTAATGACTGAATAAGTTAATTATAAAAATGTATCTAACATGCTAGATGAAAAATCCTGAAGGAACCTTAAACATATTTTCTAAGTGAAAGACTCCAGTTCAAAAAGTCTACCTACTGTTTGATTTCCACTGTATGACACTCCAAAATGACAAAATCATGGAGACAGTAAAAAGATCGATGGTTGCCAGGAACTTGGAGAGAGAGAGGAAGGGAAGAATAGATGGAGTCTAGGGGCTCTTTAGAGCAGTGAAACTATTCTGGTGGATAAGGTGGATACGTGTGATGATACATTTGACAAAACTATAGAATCGTACAAGGAGTGAACCCTAATGTAAAGTATGGTTTAGTTAATAATTGTTTATTAATATTGGTTTATCAGTTGTAACAAATGTAGCATGCCAAAGCAAGAAGCCAATAATAGGGGAAACTGAGGCAGGGACAGAGGAAGTATGTGGAAATTCTGTACTATATGCTCCATAATTGTAAGCCTAACACAGCTCTAAAAAGTAAAGCCTATTAAGTCTTAAAAAAAAAAATGAATGAGCCCCCGTTAGTCTCTCCTAGGTCACTTGGTTTTGTCCGAGTAAACGTTTAACTTGGAGCAGGTAAAGACAGCTAGCTGGGGTCACACAGCTCATGCTGACATTAGAACTAGGTAGCAGGCCTGCTACTTTTCTACCTAAGCAGTTTTCCTATAGCTTACTTGCTTTTCATTCTGGTCTTATTTAACTTTTAGTTGTTTTTTTATCATCTAGTAGCTTTTACCTCTTTTTTCACAGCTTTTCCTACAACCTGGCTATTGTTAATATCATTATCTTGGCTGTGTCACTAATTAGCAATTGATTTCTGAAAATTTAGCTCGGCATCAATAAATGTGGTTCCTAAGTAGTCAATTAGAATGAACATCTCCCAGGGATTTATGGGGTTATTAAGTCTGGAAGGTAATCTGGGTGAAGGCGTACATTAAGACCCCATATCCCAGGAGGATTATCTGCAGTGACAGCAATGGGAGGTGAACCTGCTCAGCCAAGCTGTGGAGTTCAGCACCAGGCTGGTGAATCTATCTTCCCGAGACCTCATGCTGTCGCAGCCAGGAGACTTATGATCTAATTATGAGCCCCTTTTTTTGCAACCCCTCCAGCTTAATGGGTTTCATGTTCTCTTCAATTCTAATGTCCATTTTAAAATTGACTATCATGCCATTATCTCTCAGGTTTGGGGGGACTTGTTTCTTCCTAGGGAGTTTTGCAATGTATCTATTGACCTGCTCCTGACTAGTGCATTAAAGAGAGCTCTTCTTCAATCTTCCCTTCCCACAAGTGAAGTAGCACTTTGTTCTCTTAGAGAAGCTCTTTTTACGGAACTGCATTAATCACCCACATAAACCCACCTCCTCTTGCATCCCTGTGCTTGTTTTCCTGCTTTCTGAAGCTCTCCCCAGTTGGCAATGAAAGGAAGTGCAGACAATGAGCTGTAGCTTCTTGAAGGGCAGAGGCAGACTCCTCTGTCACCCTCTGATGAATGATTACAAGAACTCATTGTGCAAGGCAATGAAGAACGTTTACATTGATACAATACCTGGTCTTTAAAATGTCTTTGGATGACATACAGCAGAAAAAATCAACACTGCCACTTCAGCTGTGATCGCTGAGCAGGAGCATCAGATGTACTCACTTTAAATTAAATCTCTCTCTTTCTCCATCTTTCTCTTTCTGTGCAAGCCTATGAGAAAGTGGATAAGACAAGGGCAAAATATGATTTATTTTAAATAAAGGGACAATCTGTAGGCTGTCTTCCCTGGACAGTTAACAAAACTCAGTCAGCGAGTACAATGAAAACAGAATTGTTGAAAGGCCATTTAACAGGTAATAACCGTTGTTTGTTATGGTGGTAGTTTAAAAACTCACCTATTTAGGTTTCACATAAATGCTGGTGGAAAATAGCACCAGCCATTTAAAAACATTTTCCAAGAATATTTATTGACATGAGATGTCAATACACCCCTATCAGAACAGCAAAAATAAAAAATAGTAACACCACCAAATGCTGGTAAGCATGTGGACAAATGGATCTGCCATACCTTGCTAGTAGGCATGCAAAATGAGACAGATACTTTTATACTATATAACTGGGCAGTTTTTTAGACTTCTCTGTTTCTTATTCAATAAAAAATAAACAACTAAACACATATTTACCATATAAACCAACAATCACATTTCTGAGAATGTATCTCAGATAAATGGAAACTTCGATCCACACAAACCCTGTAACAGTGTTCACAGCAGGTTTATAGCAAAGATACAGAAACCACCGAGATGTCCCCCAGTGGGGAAATGGTGAAACCAACCATGGTCCATGTCATGGAATACTACTGAGCCATTAAAGGACTGAACTATTGACACATGCAACAACTTGGATGGCTCTCATTGGTATTATGCTGAATAAAAAATCCAATCTCCAAAGGTCACATACTGTATGATTGCATTTATGTAACACTCTCAAAGCAATATTAGAAAGATGAAGAACAAAATTCATGGTTACCAGAAGTGGTGGTGGACAGAGTTACCATAAGGGTATAAAGAATTAGCATGCATGAGATCTTTATGGTAATGAAATAGTTCTGTGTCTTGACTGTGATGTGGTCACACAAATCTATATATGTAATAAAATGACACATATTGCACTGATGCCAATGTCCTGGCTTTGGTATTGTACCATAGTTATACAAGATGTTACCACTGGGACAAAATGGGTGACACAGTACTATTCTTATATAAGATGTCACCACTGAGAGAAAATTAGTGACACTGTACTATAGTTATATAAGATGTCACCACTGAGAGGAAATTAGTGACACTGTACTATAGTTATTAAGATGTTATCACTGAGAGGATATGAGTGACACTGTACTATTGTTATATAAGATGTCACCACTGAGAGGAAATTAGTGACACTGTACTATAGTTATATAAGATGTCACCACTGAGAGGAAATTAGTGACACTGTACTCTAGTTACATAAGATGTTATCACTGAGAGGAAATGGGTGACACTGTACTATAGTTATATAAGATGTCACCACTGAGAGGAAATGGGTGACACTGTACTATTGTTATATAAGATGTCACCACTTATAGAGAGTCATGAAGCTTCTCTCTACTATTTGTGAATAACTAATTATTTCAAATATCAAAGTTTTAAAAGAATATTTAATAACATAAGAAAATGTTGAAAAATTCTATTGTTTTAAAGATAAGCAATACATTGACCACATATGCAGAAAAATTATGCATGCTTATACACCACCCTCAAAAAGTGCTTGAAAGAAAAACTCCCCTACTGGTGTATTAGTAATTGTACCTAGAGAGCAGAATTTAAATATTCTGTTTCTTGTCTGTTCTTTACATAACTCCTACAATGAACACATATTAATTTTATAATCAGCGCTTAAATTTTTTCTTGTGCTCCACTAGAAGGACAAGCCTTTTGAAAATAGTAAATTACATAAGCCCTGCTAAAATCAATGAACTAGAATTCCTGAAAGGAAATTGCAGAAGTGAAAGTAATCACCCAAGAGAATCAACTAGTTCCTTCTCATAAAAAAGCAGACAAAATCTTACTTTGTTTATAAGGGCTCTACTTGTGTGAGGTGCATTTTTTCTTAGCTAATGCAAGTCCAAAATTAACAAGACTACCAAATACCATGACTAACTATAACATTTAAATCAGATAGACTAATTTTATAGCTACCAAAGCAATGGTGTTGATTTACTTGGGCTGTATTTCCCTACCTCAATAAGTTAGCAGTCAGAAAGTGCGTGCTACTCATTACATTTAATGTAAATCATCCATTAATGCCTCTAGAAGAAGACCAACCATGTGCTTACTGGAAAATTAACCTAAGATAAACATAAATGTCCAGGTCTTTACTGACATGCCTTAGGTTTTGTAATCATTATGAAGCTGCGCTCCTGGCTATCTATCTATTCTCTCCCTGTGAACATCCTTGCTGTTCATATATAACAAATTATTCCTACTCTTTTTATTTAACGCTTAATGTTTTTACTTTCAATAATCTACATTTGTGAACTTGTGCTCCTTGACACTGACCTAAATTGGTTAACATTTTATCTCCATAAAAAACGTGGACAGATATTCATAGCAGCTTGAATGAAAGTTGTTAACATTATTTACTTTTTGTAAATATTTCTAAAGTAGACTTCCCACATATCCTGGATATGTTTAATGACAGGAAATTACTGGGGTATATAATTTTCTCCAATCATTTATGAAAACAAAGAACAGTCTGCTTATTATTCAGCTGTAAAGCCTCTATTCATCAAAAAGGCATTGATTTCATATATTTGACTGAAATAATCCTTAATTGTTTTAAGTCATAAAACAAATGCCATCCCAATTACAATTTCATGATAGGCTAACAATCAAAAGAAATACAGCACAGATTTGAAATTTTAAAAAACTGTTTAGTTTCATCTCATTTATTTCATACTTGAATAACAGGAATGCAAACGAGAAAAATACCCAAAAAAGTACAAACAAGGAAAAATTCCCTAATATCAACAGCCATTCAAAAGAAAATTTTGCCATTGTTGCATCATAGAAATAGAAACAGATGTAAATATGAATATCTTAGTTGGTAGGATAAAATAAAGATACACATACATACAGCCAGCGTGGTGTAGAGAAAAAAGGACAGAAGACACAGACTCGAATCCCACTCCCAGAGTGTTCATAGTTGAGCAATGGTCAAGTTCAGGGTCATACTGGGAAACCTTTCCATGTCAAGTTACAGCCCCCATTTAGAGCTGACATCCTCCAGCCAGCACTGCTACGTCCCAGAGACACCCAAGTTCTTGGTGCCATTTAGGCAGGTGCTACACCGTTGCCATCAGAGCTCAACTGAGTGTTGTGAATTTTTCAAAGCTACTGACTCATATCCCTCCTACACTTGATGCCTCTCATCATCCCTGGAGTGAAGTGATACACCCTGGGGCTCGTGCTCATCTCAAGGGTCCTCTCTTTCCACCGCACCCCCCCCCCCGACCTTTTTTTTCCAGTGTGTATATTCATACCTGCAAAACACAACTGATTATATTTACATCCTTGTTACCAAAGTATAAGATGTAAGCTATTACATGCCCAGTATTATAGTTGAGGCTAATGACTTACAGACTTATAGAAAATACCCACCTGACAAAGGGCTGATATCCAGAATTTACAAAGAACTCAAACAGATTTACAGGAAAAAAACAAACAAGCCATTCAAAAATGGGCAAAGTATATGAACAGACAGTTTACAAAAAAAGACATATATGAGGCCAACAATCATATGAAAAAATGCTCATCATCATTGGTCATTAGAGAGATGCAAATCAAAACCACATTGAGATACCATCTCACGCCAGTTAGAATGGCGATCATTAAAAAATCTGGAGACAACAGATGCTGGAGACGATGTGGAGAAAAAGGAACACTTTTACACTGTTGGTGGGAGTGTAAATTAGTTCAACCATTGTGGAAGACAGTGTGGTGATTCCTCAAAGCCTTAGAAATAGAAATTCCATTTGACCCAGCAATCCCGTTACTGGGTATATATCCAAAGGACTATAAATCGTTCTACTATAAGGACACATGCACACGAATGTTCATTGCAGCACTGTTTACAATAGCAAAGACCTGGAACCAACCCAAATGCCCATCGATGATAGACTGGATTGGGAAAATGTGGCACATATACACCATGGAATATTATGCAGCAATCAGAAATGATGAATTCGTGTTGTTTGTAGGGACATGGATGAATCTGGAGAACATCATTCTCAGCAAACTGACACAAGAACAGAAAATGAAACCCTGCATATTCTCACTCATAGGTGGGTGATGAAAAATGAGAACACATGGACACAGGGAGGGGAGTACTAAACACTGGGGTCTATTGGGGGGAAAAGGGGAGGGCCAGCGGGGGGGGAGCTGGGGAGGGATAGCCTGGGGAGAAATGACAAATGTGGGTGAAGGGGAGAAAGGAAGCAAAACACACTGCCATGTGTGTACCTATGCAACTGTCTTGCACGTTCCGCACATGTACCCCAAAACCTAAAATGCAATAAAAAATAAATAAATAAATAAATAAATAAATAAATAAATAAATAAATAAGAAAATAAGAAATCTGTCTACAGTTACACGGTTTGAAAGCCAGAAGGTCTGGCTCGGGCACTGATGGTGTGTGAGTTCTGAAGGAACAACGCGGTTGTCTCAGATGTATATCTGGTAGTGGTGACATGTGAGGTGGGATGGATTTGGCTGCAGATTGATTTCTATATTTGCGGCTCCTTGCATTTCACTTTTTTTTTTCTTTTTGAGATAGGACTACAGGCACATGCTACCACGCCTAGCCAAATTTTGTATTTGTAGTAGAAACAGGTTTCATCCTGTTAGCCAGAGTGGTTGGTCTTAACCTCCTGACCTCGTGATCCCCCTGCCTCGGCCTCCCAAATTGCTGGGATTACAGGAATGAGCCATTGTCCTCGGCCACATTTCACTTTTTGACGCAAATTAATTCTTTTAATCAATGAAGTCTCACTCTAGCTACTTCATTTAGTTCATTTTTTTGTTTTGTTTTGTTTTGTTTTCGTCTTTTCCTTTAAAAAAAAAAGATCCTATACAGACAACTCCAAAAGTTGGTGAGATGAAGAGCAACAGGAACTCTCATTCATTACTGATGGGAATGTCAATGGTACAACAATTTGGAAGACAGCATGGCAGGTTATTACTGACGTGGGCATATTCTCACTATAAATTCCAATATTTGTGCTCCTTGACACTGACCTAAATTAGTTAAAATTTTATCTCCGTAAAAAACGTGGACAGATATTCATAGCAGCTTGAATGAAAGTTGTTAAAACTGGGAAGCAACTGAGGAGCCCTTTAATAGGTGCAGAAATTATTAAACTGTGGTACGTACAAACAGTAGAATAGGATTCAACACCAAGAAGAAATGAGCTATTACGCCACGAAAAAGGCAAAGAGGATCTCAAATGCATATGACTAAGTGAAAGAAGGCAATCTGAAAAGATGACCTACTATAGGATTCCAACTATATCACATTCTGAAACACAAATATGGAGACACGGATCAGAGATTGGCACAGGTTATTTGGGAGGGAAACATGAAGAGGGAGAGCTCAGAAGATTTTCAGGGCAGGGAAATGATTCTGAATTCCTTTGGAAAATTCTTTTTATTTCCATAGGTTTTGGGGGAACAGGTGGTTTTTGGTTACATGAATAAGTTCTTCAGCGGTGATTTGTGAGATTTTAGTACACCCATCAACAGAGTAGTATACACTGAACCCAGTTTGTAGTCTTTTATCCCTCACCCACCTCGCACCCTTTTCCCAGAGTCCCCAAAGTCTTTTGTATGATTCTTATGCCTTTGCATCTTCACAGCTTAGTTCCCACTTATGAGTGAGAATATATGATGTTTGTTTTCCGTTTTTGAGTGACTTCACTCAATAGTCTCCAAGTCCATCCAGGTTGCTGCAAATGCCGGTAATTTGCTCCTTTTAATGACTGAGTAGTATTCCATGGTATATATGTACCACAATTTCTTTTTTATTTTTTTAATCATTATTATATGGGACACATGTGCAGAACGTGCAGGTTTTTTACATAGGTATACATGTGTCATGGTGGTTAACTGCACCCATCAACCTGTCATCTACATTCGGTATTTCTCCTAATGCTATCCCTCTCCTTTCCCCCATCCCTTAACAGGCCCCAGTGTGTGATGTTCCCCTCCCTGTGCCCATATGTTCTTATTGTTCAACTCCTACTTATGAGTGAAAACATTCAGTGTTTACTTTTCTGTTCCTGCATTAGTTTTCTGAGAATGATGGTTTCCAGATTCATCCATGTCCTTCCCTGCAAACGACATGAATTCATCCTTTTTTATGGCTGCATAGTATTACATGGTGTATATATGTGCCATATTTTCTTTATCAAGTCGAACATTGATGGGCATTTGGGTTGGTTCCAAGTGTTTGCTGTTGTGAACAGTGCTGCAATAAACATACATGTGCATGTGTCTTTATAGTAGAAAGATTTATAATCCTTTGGGTATATACCAAGTAATGGGGCTGCTGGGTCAAATGGTATTTCTAGCTGTAGATCCTCAAGAAATCACCACACTGTCTTCCACAACGGTTGAACTAATTTACACTCCCACCAAGAATGTTAAAGCATTCCTGTTTCTCCACATCCTCTCCAGCATCTGTTGTTTCCTGACTTTTTAGTGATTGCCATTCTAACTGGCATGAGATGGTATCTCACTGTGGTTTTGATTTGTATTTCTCTAATGACCAGTGATGATGAGCATTTTTCCATATGTTTTTTATTTGCATAAATGTCTTCTTTTGAAAATCGCACCCCTCTATTAAATCTCTTCTAATATCCTAACTAATAGAGAGATGTGATACCAACCAAGCTCTGCTGGGGACCCATCACATAGGTATTCCAATCTCAGGTAGTTCTATTCGCCCCAAACACCAGGTGTAGCTCCACCTTCCACACAGAAAAAGCTAAATTTCTTTGCATCATCATTATCATCCTCATGATTGCTAATGTCTTGGTCCTTTATTCCTATGCTAAACACTCTGCTAAAAGCTCTAAGGGCACTCCTCATTTGATCCACCTAAGAGCCTCAATCAGCAGGTACTAACATTTTGTTCCATTTTACAGGATAAATTCAAGTTCAGAGAAGTTAAGTAACCAGCCTAAGACCACAAAGCCAGTGACTAGCAGAACCAGAATTTGAACCCTCCACTCTCAACTATATGTCACTCGCTGCATATTAAGCAACCCTGAGCCTGCTCTCGTGCAGACTAAACGTTCTTGTCTTCAAAGCAAAGCAATCAGGAAATCATGACATTCTTTCCAATGCAATAACTATTATGATATTTCCTCAGAGATCCCAGCTGGAATTCTATCCAGTGTGATAACTATGAGGACATTGCCTCAGAGATCCTAGCTGGAATGCAATAGTTAACTCGAATGGCTGGTGGCATTCAGAGCATGGTGAAAAAAGCGGAAGGAGGAATGTACAGGAGTTGTGTATTTGCAGTGTCAGAGCTGAAGTGGAGAAGGCAGTGTCAAATTACCCACAATCCCACTGCTCAAAGAACCCTGTGGTGCCCTTGTCTTTTTTCCTTCTTAACATTTCAAGAGTTACAGAAGTATCTCAAAGAACCTTCCAGTGTCTGTGACAATACATTCTCTGGGTTGTAAACTCCTCAGAGTGTAAACACTTTGAGAGTAAGGGCCATGTCTGACTTAGCTTTGTATCACATACACATTTGATTAAATCAGGGAACAAAAATCAATAAGCAACAAACTACACACAGAACCAAGAAAAAAATCAGAAGCAGACATTGATCCAACCTTACTGCAAAAAGTTATAAAGTCCAACTTGTTTTAGTTTAGGTTCCCCCTAAGAAACAAACTGAGTTCAAGACTTGGTGCAAATAGTTTATTCGGGAGTTAACCTCGAAAACAGAAGAAAGAAATGGAAACAGTGAGACAAAAAAGGAGAAAACATTAATAATTGGTGTCTTAATGAACTGGATTAACACTGTGGGCAGCTGTGCAGAACACTCTGGAATTGTCACACCAGGTGATGGGGGGTGGAGGTATTATTCACCTCAGTTGAGGGTTGCCTCTGAGGGTGTTAACTCCCTTGAAATTTTGTGTCATGCCTCATGCATGAAAAGGGTTAATCAGGCTCCTGCAGTTTTGGAGAAGGCAACTTAGAGAGATGCCCTCACACAAACTTGGTGAAGGTCCCTGGCAGTGGCCTGTAGGGGCAGCTGTTCTGGATTAAAGAGACTGAGAACATACGGCATCAGTCATGGTACATCACAAGTTTCTGTGCTAGCATCTTTATGTAAGCGGATTAAAAGAAACTATGGAGCCAAGTGTGGTGGCTCACGCCTGTAATCCCAGCACTTTGAGGGGCTGAGGTGGGCAGATCACTTGAGGTCAGAAGTTCAAGACCAACCTGGCCAACATGGTGAAACTCAGTCTCTACTAAAAATACAAAAATTAGTTGGGCATGGTGGTGCGTGCCTGTAATCCCAGCTACTAGGGAGGCTGAGGCAGAAGAATTGCTTGAACCCAGGAGGCAGAGGTTGCAGTGAACTGAGATCATGCCACTGCACTCGGGACTCCCTCTGAAAAAAAGAAAAGAAAAGGAGGAAGAAGAAGAAACGATGGAGTAGAACGTCCCCTGTGGTCTCGGATTTTGAGGTGAAGCTCCAAGCTGAGTACAATAAGCATTACAAAGCGTGAAACCAAGAAACCAGCGGACACTTCCCGATTTGTGGAAATGCAGGTTCCCATACAGAACAGGAGAGTATCTGTATCAATTTACCAGGGATGTCATAACAAAATAGCACAAACCGGGTGGCTTAAACAACAGAAATATGTTTTCTCACAATTCTGGAGTTTGGAAGTCTGAGATCGGGAGACTAGCAGGGTTTGCTTCTCCTGAGACCTCTCTCCTTGCCTGGCAGGTATCCCTCTTCTCCCTGTGTCTTCACTTGGTCTTCCCAGGGACCCAGTCTCCTGTTCTTAGAAAGGTGCCAGTCATATGGATTTAGGTCCTACCCTAATAACTTCGTTTTAATTTAATCACTTTTTTTAACAGACCCTATCTCCAAATACTGTCACATGCTGAGGTACTAAGGGTTAGGAATGCAACATATGAATTTTGGGGCAACATAGTTCGACCCATAAGAGCATCTCACCCCCAGCTAGGGGCTTGTTAAGCGATTGCAGAAATTCTTAAGTCCCTAAAGAAGGATACGGTGGAATTGCTCTCTGGAGAACATGACATGGATAAGCTAGAATTTAGGGGTTTATCTGAACATGGAGGTTGGTGCCTGCCTCCTGCCGGAGAATGTAGACAGTGAGAGGCCGGCAGGAGGAAGCAAAGGAACAGCAGAAGCCTCCCGTGTTTGGAATGGCAAGGAACCATGCATTTCCTGCGGGTTTGGTGAACTCGGGAAGGGAGGCATCTTGATGGGATGCAGCACACTAAGCAGTACCATCGGCAGCTTGGAAAAGGCCCACTGGGTATTGCACCTCTTGAAACCCTGTGCAGAGCCCAGGTGGAGCACACACAAACCACGCTGCACCCCACAAATGAGCCAGCATTTGGAGGCCCAGCACACACATTATCACCAGCCAAGAGAAACCATAAATATCCTGAACTGAGTAAAAATGCCTTTTCCCCCTTTCATGCTAACCCCTGCTTCCCAGCTATGAAGGAGCCAGAAGCAGGAAGTGGGAAGAGAAAAAAGGGAGAAAGGAGTTGCATAAAAAAAGATCACACCTCTTCCCTAGGCTAGATCAGACCTAAGCTGAGGGAAGGGAAGAAGCTCAGAATTGGATTGAGTCTGAAGTTTTTATTTAGACTGGGCTGTTTAATTCAGACACAGTGACTCTTAACAAAATAGGACTTGTCTAACAAGTCAAAAGTACAAGAAAGCTATGTGATCTTCCTCAGATCCATTCAGAGATAAGGAAAGGAGATAAAACAGACCACATTTAAATGTAACAGGTGATGAAAAATTATATCGTTCCCTAGTTCTATCCCCGCTCAGTCTAGCTCACTCAGTAAACCAACAGCACTTCATGTTCTCATGTACCGATGATGGGTGGGGGTGGGGAGAACTCTGAACTGGCCTCCTTCCCAGAAATCTCCTCAATTATTTTGTACCCTGTTATCAAATTAACATTCTCCAGCCACTACTTCTATCTCATTATTCCTCTGTCCAAAATTCTCCATTGACTCCATGGCCTAAAGGATAAAGCCCACGGTTTTCTTCTTGCTCCTAAAGACTTTCCCCACCAGTGCTCACCTCCAGACATCTGATGATTCTTCTTTTCCGGGGAAAACCACATTCCGGTCTTAGTGTTTGGGAGGGCCACCTCGTGGTTTTCCAGGAGTCCTTTCATTGTGGCCTGGGAGGTTTTGAAATAAAGATTGTACCTCAGTGACATAGGTCAAGGAACTCAAACCATCCACCTTCTCACTCAACCATAAACCTTGTCGGTTGCTGTGTATGAGGAATCAATGGCTCTCCCTTGTCCCAGCTTTCTTAAAGAGTTCATGTTACCACCATGCAGAGTCCCCCTGTTCTTGTATCTGTCATTTCTCATGTTATGGGACTGTACATCAGGGCCTCATCATTCTTCTTTTTTGTGTACCTGGACCTTACATAGGAGCTCAAAGTCTAGCTCTTGACATTTCTTTTAGTCTTCTTTGATACTAAGTGAGGCAACAACAACAAAAGAGAGATAATTTAGGCTATTTTATTTTACATTATTGAGATAGTGTTTTGTTCTATTGCCCAGGCTGGGGCAGGGGCTTGATCAAGGCTCACAGAAGCCTCAATCTCCTGGGCTCAAGAGATCCTCCCGCCTCAGCCTCCTGAGTAGCTGGGATGACAAATGGGTGCCACCTCACCAGGCTAATGTTTTTTTTATGCAGACAGCAGTCTCCCTATATTGCCTAGATTGTCCTCCAAGTCCTGGGCTCAAGTGATCCTCCCCGCTCATCCTCCCAAAATGCTGAGATTACAGGTGTGAGCCACCCTGTCTGGCCCATGTAGGCCTTTGTAAACAACCCTGAGCTTCTCAAGTCCCTACCCTCCTCCCACATAGAAGGAAGAAAAACCTTAATGATTACATTTGATTTCCAGAGGCCACATAAAACTGGACTCTCAAAAATTCAATGTGCTTAGGAAACTCTTGGACAGGTCATCAAACCTCAAGCAGCAAAGTCCCTGCAGAGTTTCTTGGACTTTTACATTTTCTTGCAACAAATAATACATTTAAAGGTCAACGGATCTCATTCTTTATCAACCAAGAAAATATACTCGCAGAATCTCAAATCCAGTCTAGAGTTAAGATCAACATATCTTTTTGTTCTGGTCCTTTCATTTATTTCTTGAAAATTGTCTTATCGTTACTATGCAAGCTTGTATCTGAATTACAGCTTCTAATAAAGCAATGACACTTTTATGTCTCAGATGCCTGATGACCATATTAACCTCCCTTCATTTGAGTTATTAATTACACGTTCTGTCCACATCCCTTTGGTGTGGCTTCCAAGGAGGCAGTCAGAAGGCTTCTCGGGAAGGGAAGGGCATGTTTATTGTTGGCCCTGTGGGAGTGTTTGCATAATTGCTGGAATGATTAAAGAGGTGTTTTCTAAAATAGACAAGCATACCAAGTTTTAATATGTTTCATGACAACGCATACGACAAGAGTGCATGTTGTACCTGATATAGGACCCTGCAGGTCGTCAAAATAAATAAATATGCGTAGAGGCACCAGAATGAATTCAGTCATGGGCATAAACAGAAACTTCAAGGGGAAATGAGCTTTGATTCTTGGTGAGAGAATTGTTTGTGATCAGAATAAGGACAGCTATGTAGCAAAGGTGACGAAGAGCCTGGGGATATGAAGTCTTAAAGAGTTTGCTCTAATCCCATGTTGTAAAGACGGCTTAATGTGAGGGAGGGGGTGGCAGGAAGAGTTTTGATGAATCCTGAGATTGGAGTTAAAGCTTTTCTAATTTGGGTCACCAGTATTTAATCTTATAACTGCGCATCCTTAATCAAAACTCAGAGGGAATCTTTAATCTTGTGTGTATAAAACGAAAGATGATTAGAGCCCCCTGACTTGCCTGTGTGTTCCAGATGTTTCTTTCTTTTCCATTTCCTAGGCTCTTCATATCTCCCACCAGCCAGAGTTATATTAATAGAAAAACAGTATCCTGAAATTGTAGGAGAATAAATATGAAGAACATATTCATTCATTCATTTTTTCTTTTGGTGGTTAATGGGCATCTATTATATGGTAGGTATTGTTTTACATATTAATATAGAGCATGAACAAGACAGACATATCTATTTTTACAGACTGCATTTTAGAATCTAACTAGGACGTTTTCACCATTTCTTTGCTAAAAAAGCAAGTGCAAGTGATTCAGGAAAATAAATATGCTTTTAAGGAATAAATAATTCTGTAGAAAAATTCTTCTGTTTCTGATGACTGCAAGGTGCAAATTGTTTACTGAAGAAATTCATCATACAGCTGGTAAAGCGTTTGGATTCTGTTAGAAGATTGAGAACAAAGTAATAAAATGCATCATTCCAGCATCACAGGATTTTGATGACCAGACAAAGGCTTTGAATTGTGCCTGATGTATTTTTTTAATGCACAATAAATAGGACTCCCGGGCCAACTCCCCTGACCTACACTACATCCTAAGCAAGACCTTTATAGAGAAACGTCACTGGGGGAAACTTTCCGTTGATCGAAATCCTAGCATATCCAGGTAATACTTCAATACTATTGCTGCTTTTTTTTTTTTTTTTTTTTTTTTGAGATGGTCTCGCTCTGTTGCCTAGGCTGGAGTTCAGTGGCGTGGTCTTGGCTCACTGCAATCTCCACCTCACAGAGTCTAAGCGATTTTCATGCCTCAGCCTCTGGAGTAGCTGGAATTACAGGCATACACCACCATGCCCAGCTAAATTTTGTATTTTTATTAGAAACGGGGTTTCACCATTTTGGCCATGCTGGTCTTGAACTCCTGACCTCAAGTGATCTTCCCACCTTGGCCCCCCAGAATGCTGGGATTACAGGTGTTAGCCACTGTGCCCAGCCCTATTACCACTTTAAAAAGCTTTTTATTTTTAAGAATATTGTTAAAACCTTTCCATTCTTCAGCTTCCAAATTCAATTTCAATAGAGGGATCAGATTTCAATGACCAACAATTGACAGAAACAACCCAAAAAATCCACAACAATGAAAATACTAAATTCCTGAGAAAGCATTACTCTGCCACTATAACCAAAATAACGATTTCTATAAAATACAGATTTTCAGGAATGAGAAGGAATACTTTCCATTTTTGAATGGGTTTTCTGAGTTGAATCATAAACAAAAGAATAAAACCCTCCTCTGTATTCCCCCAAACCCCTGCCTTAGTCTTTCTTCATTAATTAATGAGTCTGATACACAGGAACTGATAAAACTGTCCCTATAAACTTTATAAAATTCATCAGGAAAGAAGGGAGGCAGGGAAACTAAATGGAGCTCACAGCCGGCTCAGTGTTCACCACTAGGCCAGCTGCTCTCTGACCTGCTTCCTCCTGGTTGCTCAGAATCACACAGACCCTGAAACTGCCTTTGCAAAAGTTACAACTGAGGAAATTATGACAGGAAAGAGATCAGACCTAACTGACTCCATCTTGCTTTTAACCATTAAGCTCTCTTTGTTCCTTCCTGGGTATAGGCCAAACTAACTTTGGGAAAGAATTCATTTCGTGGTTTGACTCTGAAACAAAATTAATAGTAGCCCTTTTTTTTTAAGACCCCCTTCTTGCCTGGAAACCAGTCTGCCTTTGCACGACTAACAAATTAGCTACAAGATTAGAAATTAAGGTTTAGGGGTCATGCAGCCTCTGGCTCCAAGAGGCTGAAACTCTCCAAATTGCTCCTAGGGATAGTATCACTATTGTAAAACCTAAGATCAGTGATCGAGATATTTTGCAGACCCTGCAGCAGATGATCAGGTAACATCACCCAGACCTGTAATCTGGCTCAACGAGTTCTGCCATCCCACCCAGGAACAAAAGACAGCAAGAAAACCTCACTTTAATCCCCTATGATTCCATCTCCGACCTGACCAATCCACATTCCCCACTTCCCAAGCTTCTACCCACCAAATTATTTTTAAAAACTTTCATCCCCAAATGCTCAGGGAGACTGATTTGAGTAATAATAAAACTCCAGTCTCCCGAACAGCCAGCTCTGCATGAATAGTCTTTGTCCATTGCAACTACTCTGTCTTGATAAATCAGCTCTGTCCAGGCAGTGGGTAAGGTGAACCCACTGGGTGGTTACAACCTGTTACAAGATTATACTTCCCCTTACTTGCTCTATAGATAACAACGTGAACATTCATTATAAGATGCTAGGTTTTGCATCTGAGATGTTCTTTTGGGTCCTGTGTATCAGTGAAACTACTGATGTCAGCTGATCTGAAGGACCCCACAAGATGCTGAGATACTGAAGAAGCCTATGTGATTCTGAGGCCTATGTGATTCTGAGTTGCCACACCTTGATGATTTCATACCCATTACCCTCACCAGTCAATGGCCCCCATTTTCCAGCCCTTCATACTTCATGATCCCTTTAAAAGCCCCCACCCAGAACTACTCTTCCTCCTCCTCGGGGAGACGGATTTAAGGGTCTCCTCCCAAATCCATTAATGCTAAGTGCCCTGCAACCATTAAACTCTTTCTCTGCTGCAAACACTGCTGTCTTTGTGTAATTGGTATGTTACTGCACAGCAGACATACAAACCTGTTGGTCCTATAACACTAGCAAGAGTACAAAACATTGAAATAACACAAAAGAGTAGTATTCTGCACTCAGATTTACTCTATCCACTGTAATAAAACATTTGGGCAAAACTCACTACAGCAAAGTATTAAGTGAAAATATATACAACCAACAGGATATTTTCTGTTGACATGGATGTATGTAAGAGCATAAGGAATAGCAGGACTGTTTATTAACTTGAGTTAAAAGCACTTCCCTTTTTTCAACTCACCAAAGAGAGAGATATGCTGTAGCACTAACACCAAGCACACTGATTCTTATTTATTGCTTGTCTAGAAGACCTATGGTTTGTGTGGAGGAGGAATATTAACTGTGTATCAGTCATACTTCATTTGTGAGAGAATTTGTACACTAAGAACATGTGCATAAAAGGGGGGACTAAAAAATATTAAGTCAAAAACAGCTTGGAAAACACAAAAGACAAGAAACCACAGTGATGTTACAAAAACAAGTACTCACTTTGAACTTGACTGCCCAAACAGTAGCCTATCCAAACCAGGAAGAGAGCAAACTACAGGACAGAACTGTAAGGATCCTGGACCTCAGAAGAAAAGGAAGAGATTCTTACAGCACTTTTTCTTTCCCAACATTATTATTCTGGTATAGGAAAAGAGAAGTGAAGTCAGGAGCAGCAAATACTGTGGCACTTACAGCCCCTTCTGACCTATAGTCCCCTATTTGACATTCAAATGATTCACTTTCTCCACCCAACTGAGTGGCTCCCAATCTCTTTTCTCTATAAAAATTTATTTCATAATATCTGAGACATAGAAAAGGAAATGAAGAATAATATAAGTACCTATGTACCTATCAACTAGTGATATGGTGGATGTTTGTATCCTCCAAATGTCATGTTAAAATGTAATCCCCAGAGCCAGGTGTGGTGGCTCACACCTGAATTCCAGCACTTTGGGAGGCTGATGCAGAAAGATTGCTTGATTTCAGGAATTTGAGACCAGCCTAGGCAATATAGGGAGACCCCATCTCTACAAAAAAAAATTTTTTTGAGAAGGAGTCTTGCTCTGTCACCCAGGCTATAGTGCAGTGGCACAATCTCAGCTCACTGCAACCTCCACCTCCCAGGTTCAAGCAATTCTCCTACCTCAGCCTCCTGAGTATCTGGGATTACAGGTGCATGCCACCATCTACACAAAATTTTTAAAAGCCAGGCATGGTGGCTCCCACTAGTGTTCCCAGCTACTCAGGAGACTGAGGGATGAGGATTGCTTGGGCCCAGGGGTCAAGGATGCAGTGAGCTTTGATTGTGCCACTGTACTCCAGCTTGGGCAATAGAAAAAGATCCTGTCTCAAAAAAAAAGAAAGAAAGAAAGAAAGAAAGAAAGAAAGAAAGAAAGAAAGAAAGAAAGAAAGAAAGAAAGAAAGAAAGAAAGGGAAAGGAAAGGGAGGGGAAGGGAGGGGAAGAGAGGGGAGGGGAGGAGAGGGGAGGGGAGGGGGTGATCCTCAATGTTAAAGGTGGGGACTGTTAAGAGGTATTTAGGTCATAGGGGTAGCTCCCTCATAAATGGTTTCCCAGTAATGAGTAAGCTGTCACTCTGTTAGTTCACACAAGAGCTGGCTGTCAAAAAGGGCCTGGTATACCTTATCTCTGTCTAGCTCCCTCTCTGCCATGTAGCATACTGTTCCCCCTCAGTCTTTCACTATAAGTTAAATCTCACCAAGCAGATGCTGATGTCACGTTTGTACAACCTGCAGAACCACCACCAAGTTCCTCATCTCCATCTGAGACCACCTCGGCCTAGGCTTTATTATCCATATCACTAACAGCATTTTGGTCAAAGCTATTCAACATATCTCTAGGAAGTTCCAAACTTTTTCACATTTTCCTATCTTCTTCTGACCCCTCTAAACTGTCCCAAATGATAAGTACAGGATATAGGAAACTACTGGGTAGAAGAGAGCAGTTACCCAGCAAAGGCCCCACCCTCAAGCCTTGATACCCATAGTTCTAAGTGAGAACAGGCATTTCTGTTTTCATGCCCAAAAAGTTGCCTTTAGGCCCATGACGCCCTCTTATCCTGTACCCACATAAATCCCAAACCCCAGGATCTATGGCCAGATGAACAGAAGAGCATAACAGTAATAGAATGGCACCGCAGAGAAGGAGAGAAGAGAAGGAATGTATGAACATCAAGAGGAGTTCAGCTGGAGATGGCTGGAGAGGAGATCGGCCACTGGACAGCCAAACTCCAGGGGAACATCATCTTCCCACTCCAACCCCTATCCAGCTCCCCATCCATCCCACTGAGAGCCACCTCCTCCACTCAATAAAACCCCTACATTCATCCTTCAAGTCTGTGTGTAACCCAATTCTTCCAGGATGCTGCACAAGAGCTTGGGATACTGAAGGTGGTCACATTGGCCCTCTGCCCTTGCAGAAAGGCAGAGAGTCCACTGTGCTTGTAAACACTTAAGCTATTTGTGGAGAACAAGGCTAGAAAGTGCACTGTAACATGTGCCTACTGGGCTTTGGGAGTCACAGATGCCCACCCCTAGACACTGCCGTGGCGCTGGAGCCCAAAAGTGCTTACCCCAGTTCCTGTACCTGCCTATTTGTGTGCTCCCCATCCCATAAGGGGTTTCAGCTCATAGCACCTGAACAGAGAGCAACACCCCTGTCAAATATCCTGTGAGGGAAGTCAAGGGACTCTTGTTTCACAATCTCTGCCTATTACCCAGTTCCAAAGTTGCTTACACATTTTTGGGCACTTTACAGCAGCATCCCACTACCTAGTACCAATTTACTGTATTAGTCCATTCTCACACTGCTAAAATAGACATACCCAAGACTGGGTAATTTATAAAGGAAAGGGGTTTAATTGACTCACAATACAGTGTGACTGTGGAGGCTTCAGGAAACTTACAACCATGGTAGAAGGGGAAGTAAACACATCTTTTTTCACGTGGTGCCAGCAAGGAGAAGCACCAAGCAAAAGGGGGAAAAGCCCCTTATAAAACTCTCAGATCTCATAAGAATTCACTATCATGAGAATAATCACCCCCATGATTCAGTAACTTCCCACAGGGTCCCTCCCATGACATGTGGGGATTACAGGAACTACAATTCAAGATGAAATTTGGGTGGGGATACAGCCAAACTATATCAGTGGTATATAGCAGGTGCATGTATTGCATTGTATACTTTGAACTTAAATATGTTCTTCTTTTATTTTTTAACTTTTAGTCTACTTTGCATGTTTTTAGCTTTTATGTATTTTTATTCATTTGCTTTTTCAAGCAACATTATGTTTATGAGGTCCTTTCATAAATGTATTTGGCTATAGTTCATTAATCTTCAGTATTATATAGTATCCATCATATGAACACCATGAGTTAATCCACATTTCGGTTGGGTATTAAAGTTGCTTCTAAGAGTTTGCTACAATAAACCATTTGGCTCTGTCTCCATGAGAATATTGACAAGATGTCCCAGGGCATATTTCTAGAGTAAAACCTGCTGAGTCACAGAGGAAATGAATTTCCAACTTTACTAAATATTGCAAAATTGATCTCCAAAGTGGCTACACAGATCTACATTCCCCCTTGTGGTGCACAGGAATTGTTATTGCCTTATATCCTTGTAGCCATTTGGTATTGTCAGATTTTAAATTTTCTGCCAATATCATGAGTGTGAAATTATATCTCACTGTGATTTCATTTACCATTATCCAAATTACTAGTGGAGTTAATACTTTTCAATTCAGTATTTGTAATTTATTACTTCTCATCTGTGAGATTCCATGTTCTTTTTGAGGGGGCAACTGTTTTTTGATAAGGTTTATTGTCCTTTTCTTATTGGCCTGCAGAATTTCGTATATAACCTAGATATTAATCCACTGTTGATTATGCATGCTGCAAATATCTATCTCTTTTTCATTCTTATTATTATACCTTTTGATGAACAAAAATGTTTTATGTGGTTGGTGTTGTCAATATTTATCTCTATAATTTGTATGTTTTTCATTTTATTTATTCCCTATGCTAAAGTTTTGAAGATATTATCCTTTATTTTCTTTTAACTTTTTAGAGTTTTTAATTTCACAGTCAGAGGTTGATTGAACCTTGAGTGCACATCCCTAGGAAGTGCAAAGCAGCATCGTATAGTAATTGAAAGCATGGCGTCCAGAGGCAGTCTACCTGGGTTCCCTTCTCACCTCTGCCACTTTTTAGCCTGTCATTTAACTTCTATGTACTCCATTTTCCTAATCTGTAAATAGGTACCCACTCATAGGTAAGAGTAAAGTTGCAATTAGAATATATAAAACCTTTTAGAATAGCACCTACTGAGTGCAGTGGAAGGGATTACTCCTATTATATGAGCTCTGGTTTTATTTTTGTGTGTGGATAACCAATTTTCCCACTCCTACATGTTATCTAGTCCATCTCTTTCTCACTGATTTAACAATGCCACTTATACATCAGCTTTCACATAGGTGTTGACATTTTTCTGTGTCCTAGTCTTCCATTGCTTTGTCTGTCCTTTAGAGAAATCTCAAGTCTCCATTTAAAATTTCCTAGTTTCTAAAAATCCCTGATGTTATCACTCCTGCTTCTTCTTTCATCTACACTCACATGTCAACAAAATCCTTGTAGCCGTTAGTGAACCCTAAAGGAGAAGGTTTCCTGTGAGTTTCTGGGGCTGCCATAACAATGTACCACAAAATTGGTGACTTAAAACAACAGAAATATATTGTCTCACAGTTCTGGAGGCTAGAAATCCAAAACCAAGGTGTCAGCAGGACCACACTCCCTCTGAAATCTGTAGGGAAATCCCTTGCCTCTCCTAGCTTCTGGCGATTTGCTGTCACTCTTTGGTGTTCTCTGGCTTATAGATGTCCAATTCCTTATTTTCACATGGCATTCTCCCTGCGTCTCTTCTCTTCACATGGAGATCTTTTCATAAGGACACCAGTCCCATTAGGGCCCACTCTACTTTAGTCTGACCTTGTCTTAGCAAATTACATATGCAACTTCCCTATTTCCAATTAAGGTCACATTCGGAGCCACCATGAGTTAGAATGTCATTTGGGGGTGAATACAAAATTCAACTGATAACAAAGGCAGAGCTAAGAAATACTAATTTTGAGCTTTAATGAAAGATTCTAATCTCTCCTGGATGTCGTAATTTACCCCCGATGATTCCTGCCATACCGCTTTCAAGTACAGTAGTTTAATCCTCCTGGATCCAGATGCACTAACTCTGATTTTAAAACAAATAATTGCAAACTTCAAATTCTAACCAACTACCTCCAGAGTTTGTAAGGAATGAAGATTTTAGAAGCCTACCTCCAGAGATTCTCAATCAGTGGTTAAGTTGATCAGTGCTAATGCAGGTAGTCAAGAGACTGTACTTTGAGAAGCACTAATCTAGACAGAAGTGTTAATGTCCCCTAAGGAAGGGGCAATCGGTGAAGCAGCCAGCCTCATCACTCAGCTCTCAGGCTGGTCTAAAGGTCTTGGAAGGGGCTGTCTAAGGAGAACTTTGCTCTGCCATGATAAGTAGTCTGGAAAGTGAGATTAATACTACTTCACCAGTTAAAATCCTTTCCTTAGAGGATCATTTAATTGAACTGGTTCCAATGTTTAATTAGCAATTCAATTGTGTCTTCAGTTTTTACAGGCTGCAGATTCCCTCAAGGTCTAAAGTATGACACTGCAGGAATGTATTCCACACTTGGAGCAATGATTGCTTTTTTTGTCTGAAAAAAAAAAAAGAAGACAATAGCTTGGTATTTGTTAAGAGCCTAGTATTTGCCAGGCATTTTTGGCACTAGAAATATAGCACTGAATAAAACCAACCCTGTTATCACAACACTTTTATTCTAGTGGATGGGAAGCAATTGAAAAGTGAGGTAAATTAGTAATATACGTGCAAATTCTGTGATGATGGAGATTTTTGACTGTTTAATTTGCAACCCTGGGACCTAGAATGTTCCTTAGCACTTAGTATATGATCAACAAATATATATCGAATACCAAATGCTGATAAGCGTAATGTCAAAAAAATAAAGTAGGGAAATGAAACTGAGAATGTGGGGAGGGTGCAATTTTAATGGAAGAATCAGGGAACGCCTCATAGAGAAAGTGTCATTGGAGTAAAGTTCTGAAGGAAGTGAGGATGCAAGTATTGTGCACATATCTGGGAAAGAAGGAAGCCTTAGAACAGCATCTGCAAAGGCCCTAAGATGGGAGCATACTTCTGGTTCAAAGAACAGCATAGAGAGAAAGATGGAGGAAAGAGAAGTAGGAGGGTGGAAAGGTAAGGAGTGCAAGGGGTGGCCAGATGTGCACTGGGATGTCTTGGCATTAGCTTTAAGATGGAAAGGCATTGAGAGTTTTAAACAGTAGAGTGAGGCTGAGGCGGGAGGATCACTTTAAGTCAGAAATTCAAGACCAGCTTGGGCAATATAGTAAGACCTGCCTCTCTTCAACAAAAACTTAAAAGTTAACTGAGTGTGGTGGTGTGTGCTTGTAGTCCTAGCTACTTGGGAGGCTGAGGCAAGAGAATCACTTGAGCCCATGAGCTAAAGGCTGCAGTGAACTATAGTTATGACAGCCTGGGTGAAAGAGCAAGACCTTGTCTCAAGCAAAACAAAACAGTGGAATGATAGAAGCTACTTCAGTTTTATTTCAAATGCTGTATTGAGAACACTGAAGAAAACAAGGGTACAAGCAGGAAGCTATTGCAAAAAATCCAGTGAGAGGTGAGAATGTCTCAGACCAAAATGGTCACAGTAATAAAATGAAAAGGTTAAAATTCTAGGTATATTTTGAAGGTTTGGGCAACAGAACTTGCTGATGAATGGTATGCTAGACATGAGAAAAAGAGAGCAAAGATATAGTCAAGCAAGGATATGGAGGAACTGGAACTATAATCCACTGCTTGTGGAGATGCAAGATGGTACAACCACCTTGGAAAACCATTTGGCAGTTTCTTAAAAATCTACACAATGCACCTACCCATCCAGACACGCCACTCTTAGGTGATTTATTCAAGAAAAAGGAAATCAAATATCTGCACAAAGACCACTACAGAATGTTCATGGAAACTGTATTCATAATAGTAAAAAATTGGGACAACCCAAATGTCCGTCACATGAAGAATGCATAAGTGAATCATGGTGTGTCTATATAATGAAATATTAATCACAACACAAAGAAGAAAGCTACTATTTCACACAGCATGAATGAATATCAAAGTATTCACTCTAAGTAAATGAGGCATAACAGCAGTACATACTGTATAACTCCATCTATATAAAATTTCAGAAAATATAAACTAGTCATGACGAAAAGTAAATCAGTGGTCTCCTGCAGACAGACTTGAAGGGTGCAATGGGTGACAAAGAAAGATAGAAATGTTCTGTAAATTAATTGTGGCAATGGTTTTATGGGTGTATACCCAAACTCATTGAGTTGTACACTTTAAATGTTACAGTTTTCTGGACATATATGTCACAAAGTTGATTTTTACAATTTTTAAAAAGAATAAAGTCAGGGTTTTAGCCTGAATGATTAGAAGAATAGAGTTGTAATTTTCAGAGATGAGAAAGATTGTGAGAGAAGCATGGTGAAATATGCCTAAGAGGGAGATGCTGAATGGACAGTCAGGTCTATAAATCTGGAGTTCAGGAAACAGATCAGGCTGTATATATACATATATATATATATGAATCCTATTATATGCCTAATCCAGATTATTTTTTCCTTTATGACTAAGGAGAAAAAAAAGAGTTTGGGTAGCCCAAAAGCTTCTTGAGCTGATAAGCAACTTCAGCAAAGTCTTAGGATAAAAAAAATCAATGTGCAAAAATTACAAGCATTTCTATACACCAACAATAGACAAGCAGAGAACCAAATAATGCATGAACTCATTCACAATTGCTACAAAGAGAATAAAATACCTAAGAATACAGCTAACAAGAGAAATGAAGAATCTGTTCAAGAAGAACTACAGACTACTGGTCCAGGAAATCAGAGAGGACACAAACAAATGGAAAAATATTCAATGCTCATGGATAGGAAGAATTAATATCGTGAAAATGGCCATACTGCCCAATGTAACTTACAGATTCAGTACTATTCCCATTTAACTACCATTGACATTCTTCACAGAATTAGAAAGAGCTACTTTAAAATTCATATGAAACCAAAAAAGAGCCCGTATAACAAAAAATTTCTAAACAAAAAGAACAAAGTTGGAGGCATCATACTACCCACAAAAACTATACTACAAGGTTACAATTACCTAAACAGCATGGTACTGGTACAAACACAGACATATAGATCAATGGAACAGAATAGAGATCTCAGAAGTAAGACTGCACATCTACTACCATCTGATCTTCAACAAACCTGAAAAAAACAAACAATAGGAAAACGATTCCCTATTTAATAAACGATGCTGGGAAAACTGGCTAACCATTTGCAGAAAACTGAAACTGGACCCAGTCCTTATACCTTATACAAAAAATAGCTCAAGATGGATTAAAGACTTAAATTTAAAAACCCAAACTATAAAAACCCTAGAAAAAAATCTAGGCAATACCATTCAGGACATAGACACAGGCAAAGATTTCATGATGAAAATGTCAAAAACAATTGCAACAAAAGCTAAAATTGACCAATGGGATCTAATTAAACTAAAGACCTTCTTAAACTAAAGACCTTCTGCACAGCCAAAAAAAAACTGTCAGAGTAAACAGAAAACCTACAGAATGGGAGAAAATTTTTATAATCTAACCATCTGACAAAGGTCTAATATCCAGAATCTAAAACAAACTTAGCCAAATTTACAAAACAAACAAAAACCCCAATTAAAAAGTGGGCAAAGGACATGAACAGACACTTCTCAAAAGAAAACATTTATGCAGCCAACAAACATATGAAAAAAACCTCAACATTATTAGAGAAATGCAAAAAGCTCAACATCACTAGAGAAATGCAAGTCAAAACCACATTGAGATGCCATCTCACACCAGTCAGAACGATGATTCTCAAAAAGTCAAAAAACAACACATGCTGGTGAAGCTGTGGAGAAATAGGAATGTTTTTACATTGTTGGTGGAAATGTAAATTAGTTCAACCATTGTGGAAGGCAGTGTGGCAATTCCTCAAAGACCTAGAACCAGAAATACTATATGACTCAGCAATCCCATTATTAGGTATCTACCCAAGGGAACATAAATCATTCTATTATAAAGATATATGCATGTGTATGTTCATGGCAGCACACAATAGCAAAAATACGGAATTAACACAAATGCCTATCAATGATAGACTGGATAAAGAAAATGTGGTACATATACACCATGAAATACTATGCAACCATAAAAAGGAACAAGATGATGTACTTTGAGGAACATGAATAGAGCTGGAAGCCATTATCCTTAGCAAACTAATACAGGAACAGAAAACCAAAAACTGCATGTTCTCACTTATAAGTGGGAGCTGAACAATGAGAACACATGGACACATGAAGGGGAATAACACACACTGGAGACTGTTGGAGAGTCAGTGGGAGGGAGAGCATCAGGATAAATAGCTAATGCATGAGGGGCTTAATATATAGGTGATGGGTTGATAGGTGCAGCAAACCACTAGGGCACACATATACCTGTGTAACAAACCTGCATGTCCTGCACATGTATCATGGAACTTAAAATGAAATGAAAATTTTTTTAAACAGCTTGGGATCTTGGAAACAATATGAGACTAAGGAAATAGGGAAGAACAATTATAGACTCAGAAACAGAGCCAATCTCTGAAAATTATCTACTGAAAGAATCAATATTAAGTTCTAGGAAACTGGGTGCTTTCAACGAGCCACCAGACAGCCGGGCTTCTTCAAAGAGCCACAGAAAGTGAACAGGTTGACATGAACTCAAGACGAGATTAAAAGATTAAATTCAATTAAATCTCAAGCTGAGATTTTAAAATCACAATAACTCACTAATAAAAGGAGGCAGATGTTGTGTGCAGGAAGGGCCAGAGAAGAGAG
Source organism: Callithrix jacchus (assembly GCF_049354715.1). Taxonomy (NCBI): domain Eukaryota; kingdom Metazoa; phylum Chordata; class Mammalia; order Primates; family Cebidae; genus Callithrix; species Callithrix jacchus. The sequence goes on along the minus strand of NC_133522.1, from coordinate 35,464,633 downwards.
ACTGCAAGGCTAATAGCAGAGAAAAAGAGCACATGAAAAGCAGATGTCACCATGACAAATCAAAGACATCTGGTGGAGGGAAAATTTCAGAACCTTTTAAAAGAGAAGGAGAAAACAAAGATGTAAGTGATGAGCAAGATGATGATCTTGAAGGAGAGGTTGGAAAATCAACTAATTAATTTAGTGTCTTTCTTAGGAGAATATCAAGATAATTAGAAAGAAAACAGTAATGAAATCATAAACAAATAAAATGTTGTTGAGTTGAAAAGCCTAAGTGTTCAAGCAAAAAGACTCACTCCCCATGATCCACAAAAAAAGATGGATATAAAAATTATGCATAAAACATTCTGAAACTATTTTATAACTACAAAACAAAAAGACATCTTGTAAGCATTCACTTGGAAAAAACGTGGTCACTAAGAAAAAACGAAGTCAAGATGAGCTTATATTTGTATATAGCATTAAGTTTCAAACACATAAAATGTTTAGAGTTTTGAGAAAAAAATGTAGAACCTAAGAATTTTCAATTCAGACAAAGGGAAAAATATTTTTAAACACTTAAGATCTTACATGAGGTCTTATAACAATACCTTTCTTAGGAAAAAATAACCTAAAGATGTCTTTAATAAAAGAAAGAAAGAGGCCAGGCACAGTGGCTCATGCCTATAATCCCAACACTTTGGGAGACCAAGGCAGGCAGATCACTTGAGGCCAGGAGTTCAAGACCAGTCTGGCCAACATGGTAAAATCCCCTTTACTAAAGATACAAAAATTAGCTGGGTGTGGTGGTGCACATCTGTAATCCCAGTTACTGCAAAGGCTGAAGCCTGAGAGTTGCTTGACTTGGGAGGCGGAGGTTGCAGTGAGCCCAGATTGCACCACTGCACTCTAGCCTGAGTGAAAGAGCAAAACCCTGTGTCAAAGAAAAAAAAGAAAGAAAAATAAAGATTACAAGCCTGGGAGCATTGTATTAGAAAACAAATAGTATCAAGAACTAAAATTGTCTCTGCAGCAAATTCAGCCTAGGTAAGTTTTATTACAAACACAAGTACAAATGATACAAAGTAAACACAAAAAGAAATAGAAAAGATGAAAAATGAGAACACATGGACACAGGGAGGGGAGTACTAAATACTGGGGTCTACTGGGGGGAAAAGGGGAGGGTCAGCGGGGGGGGGAGCTGGGGAGGGATAGCCTGGGGAGAAATTCCAAATGTGGGTGAAGGGGAGAAAGGAAGCAAAACACACTGCCATGTGTGTACCTATGCAACTGTCTTGCATGTTCTGCACATGTACCCTAAAACCTAAAATGCAATAAAAACTTTAAAAAAAAAAAAAGAAATAGAAAAAATATATACAAAATTCTTATAAATAATTTAAGAGTAATTACATGGGTTGTATTAGGAAAGCGTAGCGTGGCAGAAGACAAATATAAAAGTGCAAATTTATTATGCTACTTTGATGAGGACAAATGATCAAATTCCTTGATAACTAAAGAAAAATGTGTTAAAGAATGTATCGTTAAAATTTAAAGTCAATTGCTAGAAGACTCTGAAGAATGTATTTAATTCCAAATCATGAGAAGGTGAAACAAACAAAAGATTCCTCAAAATCAGAAGAGATAAGACAATGAAAACTGTGAAGTAGAGTAAAAATGCAAACTACAAAACAACATGATATTGAAATTGCAGATAAACTAAATCAATTGTGGCTTTGAAACGTGGTTTTGTCTTCTTATCTAAAAAATCCAGAAGTAGATCATTTTGCGGCTTGTTAAGCATGATAACTGGGTTTTCACGCTCTTGTGGGAGACATGCCTCCCTCAAACCTTGTTACATCATTGGCACATTAAACATCTGATGTGAAAAAAAGGGGAGAAAAGTCAGAAGCAAGCGGTCTGGGAGGATTTAGAAGTTCCACAGGGTCACAGGGGACCCCAGATGTGTTGAGCTTTCTACATTGCTATCCTAGTGTGTGTGTTTCTTCACCAATATAGATTCTCCAGCTAAAAATATGATGTCTGAAATTTATGTGGCAGAAAAGAAAAAAAGGAAAGCTGCATAATCCCTACCCTCCAATTATACTTTCTGGAAGTTAGACCTATGGCTTCAGTCTTCATCCATTATTTGTAACTTAGTCATATGCCAAACATTCCACAAAAGAGCATGAAAAATGAATAAGGACCATTCCGGAGGGCCCTCTGGTCTTTGAGCAGCTAAAAATTTGAGCAGCTAAAAATTATTCAAATAATTTTAGAAGATCAAATTAGGGAGAAAAGTGTGTAAAGAGCAGTGTTCTTGGGAAAACCCAATTAACATCATTTCCACTTCACTTTTTACACCACAATCAATTTTCAACCATGAAAAAAATGAAAGCAGGTAAGTGCTAGAAGAAAATGATGAATGATTATTTTCATAATCTTAGGCAAAAAAAGTATTTCTACGTTCTAAATTAAAACTTTGATATTTAAAAGATTAAATATGTAATCTTTCAACATCAAAACATAAAGATAACAAGAATGAAAAGGAAATGAAGACCTGGGAAAATAGACTTAGACTATATAGGATAATGAAGCTAGCATTATCATATATAATGATATAATAACGTCATATATCACAATGGCATTGTTTCTATAACTTATAAAGAAATGTTATAAATCAAGTAAAAGCTGAATACCTCAATGTAAACATACATATATAATAGAAATACATATTAAAAACTTATGTAAGTTAAGGACATGAATCAATTTGATAAACCAAATACAAAAATGGCAAATACAGGTTCAAGAAAAGTTTTTACTTCACTAGCAATCACTGTAGTTAAAATTAAAATAATGAGACACTATTATTCTCATACAAATTGCCACCTTTTCAAATACAATGATGCCAATGATGGCAAAAACACTGAAATAGAAAATATACCACTTAATATTAGAAGAGCAATTTGGCAGTAAAATCCCAAATCTCAAAATTATGTAATGATCATTGACCCAGCAAGTCCTAAGATTCCAGTCTACAGAAAATGTTAGATTATACATAATATACATCTCTAAAGATTTATAAAATAGTGAAAAATTGGAAAGAGCCTGTGTCAAATGAGAGTTTCATTAAAATAAATGTGCCCCCAAAGGTGTCTTTTTTATTTCATCCAAAAATGCCCTATACTTTTCCTATAAAATGAATTGCATTACATGATTTTCAATCTACTTGTACAAAAGCATGCTTATTTTGATTCTGCCTAGGAACATAATTGTACCCTCTGGTAGGTGGAAGCACCTTGAAAGCAGGACCAGGTTGTCTTATTCAGCAGTGTATTCTCAAGAACCAGGCTTGGCTCTGTAAACAGTAAGAATTCAGAAAACGTTTGCATGAAAAACAATAATGTAGAATTATTTTATTCATACAACAAATGATTACAGTGTGCCATGTGCCAGACACTAAGCTAAACACTAAGATCTGAAAGTGAACAACATGTTCTTGACTCTCATGAAGGTTACATTTGCTCTAATAGCATTGACTCCTTGGGAAAACTAGGAGGCACCAGAGACCCCTTTCCTGGCCCTCTTCTTCCAAGGAGTCCACACTAAAGCCAGTAATTCAATTAAGAAACTTAAAAACTGGCAAATGAAAAATCTTACTATTACTGTAGTAATCTTCTTCTGTCTTTCTGTGTAGCTATATGTGTGTTGTGTGTCATGTTTATATAAAAGACCTCCAATTAAATGGCTTAAACAAAAATAAGTATTTAATACATACTTAAATATTTTGAAAGCAAAATAAAAACTGTAATGCCTTTTAGTTCACATAACTTCAGTAATCTTTAGGAAATAAAAAATAGCTTTAAAAATTATTGATAAAAACATTTAGTCTAAATTATGCAGGTTAGATATTAAGTTTGCTAAATGCTTTAAGGTCATAAACTGCTTCTTTAACTTTTAAAAAGTGTTCAATTTACCTACCTTAAAGCCATTAGATTCTAATATAAGGCCTAGGGACATGTGTAATTAGCCATGCCCCCTAGTTATACAAAGAAGATTATAAAGAAAGATTTTATATAAGAAAGGATCTTGTATAGTAAATTATTGTCCTAAAGTAAAATGACTGGTTGTTTAAGGGACAGATGTTTAGGGCAAATCAAAAAGTCCAAGAATGCCTCAGATGATCTGTGTAAGTCACGAAAGGATTTGTGAAAGGAAATTTATGCAAGAAATGTTGTACAATTTAAAGGTTTTTAGGCCTCCTAAATGCTTCATAAAATGCCACTATGACTCTTACTGTACAACTTTCCTGCTTGAGTAAGGTAAGGCTGAGAGACATGTAGAGTGAGCCACACCCTGTAGCTATGCTGGAGAGTCAGCTCTTATATACACTTCTGCCTGGTGTGTTCCAGGCTAGGCTTCACACCTGGTACACAATTAAAATTGCTTACTAACTAGATTTTCACCAAAAGTAAAAGTAATTGAAAGTTAACATTGTAACATGTAATTGAGAGGATTGAAGAAACAGTTTTACATGTAAGGTGTGAAAGGAAAGTAGAAGCTACTTTTGGTAAAAGATTAGAAGTCATGGGAATGTGGATTTTTTTTTTTTTTTTTTTTTTTTTTTTTTTTTGCCTAAAAGGTTAAACGATTGTTTTAAGGTATATAGAATAAAGTGAAAGATTTGAACAGTTGTGGAAGGTTTGTAAAAATATTAATTGTAAAAAGAGATTCTGTGTGTGGACATTGGCTAAATTAAAGGGATATTATTCAGTTTTTCTATAAATTAAACATTGGAATAAAAGCACAACAGGTTATGATCAGCTCTTTAACAAAAACTTGTAAAGGGTTATAAAAGGTTTATGAAAATCTTACCTTATGCTCAAACTGATTAAGATTGGATAGATTTATTCATAAGGTTTTAAGAATTGGGCTTGCCATTAATAATGCACTAATGTAACAATGACATTTGGTTTATTTGGTACTAAAATCATACAAGAAGCACCATCAAATATAAAATGGTGTTTGATTTTCTTTGGGCTGTATTGGTATGAATGTGTTACTATTATATATTTCAAAATTATGGGAAACTCCTATAATTCTGATATGACTTAGTGTATATTATCAGTAATAATTATAATTGTTACATAAAATCATTGTATGCCACAGTGGTAACAAATTTCTTTGTCAATTGTTTCTTTGACTGTGGCTGCCCTAAAACATTTTGTCAGCCAGGGACAATTGTTACCTTGTTTTAATCATCTTTAAAAAGTGGTTTATAATCAATTATAGAACTCTAACAGGTGTTCTTAAATGTAGGTTTTCTGATAACTTTGGAGATTGTAACATCAGAATAGAGAAAAATAACTTTCTGAACTCTCCTGGAGAGCTAAAATATTCATAACTATCAAACATAAATTAACTACAAGGACTAAACTGAAGAAGTCTAATCTTTTTAACTTTGCTTAAAAACACTGCTGATCCTTTGTTTTGCCTTTCTGAATCAAGAAAACTTTTCTTTTGAGCTATTTACTACTTTTAGCAACTGAGTAAAATATCCTCCTGTGAACAAAACTTGGAGCATATTTGTTTCTCTCCACCTGACTTCTCCAAAATTTGGAAACTGTGAGTATTCTTAATTTATGGCAATACAGTTATTTGCATAACTGAAATAAGGATCTGTCTTCTTAAGAGGACACAATTGGATAATTGATTATTTTACCAAGGCTTCGGCTGGAATGGTGTGCTTTCCTTTAAGGAACCAAACTTGGACTCAAGATGGCGCTGTGAGAACAACCCAGGATTGAGGCTCTCACTGGATGCACGGAGTAGGTGAGTCAGGGACTCCATTTCCAGATGGACCTTTGTTGCCCACAGAACGGGGAAATTCCCAGATATAAAACAAACGCGGGACGCCAGCCAGAGATCTTGACTGGTGTAGCCAGCAGCCAGTGCGGCTGCGGCCCGCGCCGGAGCACAGAGGCACTCCACAGAGGTCCACACAAAAGCGCACTGTTCTGGGTGCCCTGCTGAACTGGCAACCTGAGACCTGAGAGGGCTGAACTTGAGACTGAACAGGACTTGAACAGTGAGCCACCCCAGGACAAAGTGTTAGGGGTAGCGCAGTGTGACAAACAAAACGGGATTCCAAACGCTCACTGTTAGGAGGTTACCTTAAGGCGCAGCTCCGTGCGGGAGGGGTGTCCGCCATTACCGAGGCAATCAGCCCCTACTGAGGTACACGCCCATTGCTGACACAGCATGACATTGCCGAGGCAACCCGGTACAACAGAGAGACTCCGCCACAGGATGGAGCCCGCGGCTGCAGGGCGGAGACCGCAGAAACAGGGTAAACCTCACACCAGCAGGGCGGAGCCTCGGCAGGACAAGACTGCCTCCTAGCTGGGCAGGACAACCCCACAGACACTCAAAAATAAAGCACCAACCCCTTCAGAAAGAGCAGCTGAGAAAAAAAGGGCTTTTTTTTGAGTTCTGTTGCAGCAGAACTAAACATAGCAGCCTAACAGCCCTGAATGAACAACAGAGCTCACAGCTCAGCAATTGAGCTCATATAAACTACAGACTGTCTCCTCAAGCAGCTCCCTGACCCCTCTATATCCAAAAGACTGACATTTGGCAGACATCATTCTGGGACAAAGATAGCAGAAAAAGAAACTGGTAGCATCCCTACTGTTCCGCAGCTGATATAGGTGTACCCCAGACAAGCAGGGCCTGGAGTGGACCTCTGCAGTCATACAGCAAAGGGGCTAGACTGGTAGAAGGAAAACCAAGTAACAGAAATACTTCATCATCAACAATCTGGGGGTCCACCCAGAGACCCAATGGAAAAAGTCAGCAACTACACAGACGACAGGTGGATAAATCCACAAAGATGGGAACAAACCAGCGAAAAAAGGAGGAAAACACCCGAAACCAGAACACCTCACCTCCTAGAAAGGACCAAAACTCCTCACCAGCAAGGGAACAAAGCTGGATGGAGAATGACTGTGACGAAATGACGGAATTAGACTTCAGAAGGTGGATAGGGAGAAACTTTTGTGAGCTAAAAGAACATGTTTCAAATCAATGCGAAGAAACTAAGAACCTTGAAAAAAGATTCGAGGAAATGATAACAAGAATGGATAACTTAGAGAGAAATATGAATGAATTAAAGGAGATGAAAAACACAATATGAGAACTTCACGAAGCATGCACAAGTTTCAATAGCCAAATTGACCAAGCAGAAGAAAGGATTTCAGAAGTCGAAGATCAACTCGATGAAATAAAACAAGAAACCAAGATCAGAGAAAAAAGCGCAAAAAGGAATGAACAAAGTCTCCAAGAAATGTGGGACTATGTGAAGAGACCTAACCTACGTTTGATAGGTGTACCAGAATGTGACGAAGAGAATGAATCCAAGTTGGAAAATACTCTTCAGGACATTATCCAGGAAAATTTCCCCCACCTAGCAAGACAGGCCAACACTCAATTGCAGGAAATACAGAGAACACCACAAAGATATTCCGCAAGAAGAGCAACCCCAAGGCACATACTCATCAGATTCAACAAGGTTGAAATAAAGGAGAAAATACTAAGGGCAGCCAGAGAGAAAGGTCGGGTCACCCACAAAGGAAAGCCCATCAGACTTACAGCAGATCTCTCGGCAGAAACTCTGCAAGCCAGAAGAGAGTGGGGGCCAATATTCAACATCCTTAAAGAAAAGAACTTTCAACCCAGAATTTCATATCCAGCCAAACTGAGCTTCAGAAGTGAAGGAAAAATAAAATCCTTTGTGAACAAGCGAGTACTCAGAGATTTTGTCACCACCAGGCCTGCTTTACAAGAGCTCCTGAAAGAGGTACTACACATAGAAAGGAACAACCAGTACCAGCCATTCCAAAATCACACTAATTGCTAAAGAGAATCAACATAATGAAGAATCTACAACAAGTAACAGGCAAAACAGCCAGCTAGCATCAAAATGGCAGTATCAAATTCACACATAACAATACTAACCCTAAATGTAAATGGAGTAAATGCACCAATCAAAAGACACAGACTGGCAAATTGGATAAAAAACCAAAACCCATCAGTGTGCTGTATCCAGGAAAACCATCTCGCATGCAAGGATACACAAAGGCTCAAAATAAAGGGATGGAGGAAGATTTACCAAGCAAATGGAGAGCAAAAAAAAGCAGGAGTTGCAATTCTCATCTCTGATAAAATAGACTTTAAAGCAACAAAGATCAAAAGAGACAAAGAAGGCCATTACATAATGGTAAAAGGATCGATACAACAAGAAGAGCTAACAATCCTAAACATATATGGACCCAACACAGGAGCACCCAGATACATAAGGCAAGTTCTTAAAGACTTACAAAGAGACTTAGACTCCCACACAATCATAATGGGAGACTTTAACACTCCACTGTCAATATTAGACAGATCAACCAGACAGAAAATCAACAAGGATATCCAGGGCTTGAACTCAGACCTGGAGCAAGCAAACCTGATAGACATTTACAGAACTCTCCACCCCAAATCCACAGAATATACATTCTTCTCAGCACCACATCACACCTACTCTAAAATTGACCACATAATTGGAAGCAAAGCACTGCTCAGCAAATGCAAAACAACTGAAATCATAACAAACAGCCTCTCAGACCATAGTGCAATCAAGTTAGAACTCAGAATACAGAAACCAACCCAGAACCGCACAGCTTCATGGAAACTGAACAACTGGCTCTTGAATGTTGACTGGATAAACAACGAAATGAAGTCAGAAATAAAGAAGTTCTTCGAAACCAACGAGAACGAAGACACAACATGCCAGAATCTCTGGGACACATTTCAAGCAGTCTCTAGAGGAAAGTATATAGCAATAAGTGCTCATATGAGAAGAATGGAGAGATCCAAAATTGACACCCTATCGTCAAAATTAAAAGAGCTAGAGGAGCAAGATCAAAAAAACTCAAAACCCAGCAGAAGACAAGAAATTACTAAGATCAGAGCTGAACTGAAGGAGATTGAGACACGAAAAACCCTCCAAAAAATCAATAAATCCAAGAGCTGGTTTTTTGAAAAGATCAACAAAATAGACAGACCACTAGCTAGATTGATTAAAAAGAAAAGAGAGAACAACCAAATAGATGCAATAAAAAAATGATAAAGGGGAAATCACCACAGATTCCACAGAAATTCAAACCATCATCAGAGAATATTACAAACAACTCTACGCACATAAGCTAGCAAACCTGGAAGAAATTGATAAATTCCTGGACTCCTGTGTCCTCCCAAGCCTAAACCAGGAGGAAGCTGAAACTATGAATAGACCAATAACAAGGACAGAAGTCGAGGCAGCAATTAAGAGCCTACCACACAAAAAAAGCCCAGGTCCAGACGGGTTCACAGCCGAATTCTACCAGACACACAAAGAGGAGCTGGTACCATTCCTTCTGAAACTATTCCAAATAATCCAAAAAGAAGGAATCCTTCCCAAATCATTCTATGAGACCAATATCATCCTGATACCAAAACCCGGCAGAGACCCAACAAGAAAAGAAAACTTCAGGCCAATATCCATGATGAACATAGATGCAAAAATCTTCAATAAAATATTGGCAAGCCGATTGCAACAGCAAATCAAGAAACTTATCCATCATGATCAAGTAGGATTCATCCCGGGGATGCAAGGCTGGTTCAACATACGCAAGTCTATAAGCGTAATTCACCACATAAACAGAACCATAAACAAAAACCACATGATTATCTCAATTGACTCAGAGAAGGCATTTGACAAAATTCAACAGCCCTTTATGCTAAAAACCCTCAATAAATTCGGTATTGATGGAACATATCTCAAAGTAATAAAAGCTATTTATGACAAACCAACAGCCAATATCATACTGAATGGGCAAAAACTGGAAGCATTCCCTTTGAAATCCGGCACTAGACAAGGATGCCCTCTTTCACCACTCCTATTCAATATAGTACTGGAAGTTCTAGCCAGAGCAATCAGGCAAGAAAAAGAAATAAAGGGTATTCAAATAGGAAAGGAGGAAGCCAAATTGTCTCTATTTGCAGACGACATGATAGTATACCTAGAAGACCCCATCGCCTCAGCCCAAAAACTCCTGAAACTGATAAGCAACTTCAGCAAAGTCTCAGGATATAAAATCAATGTGCAAAAATCACAAGCCTTCCTCTACACCAATAACAGACTTAAAGAAAGCCAAACCAAGAACGAACTGCCATTCACAATTGCTACAAAAAGAATAAAATACCTTGGAATACAACTCACAAGGAACGTAAGGGACCTCTTCAAGGAAAACTACAAACCACTACTCAATGAAGTCAGAGAGGACACAAACAGATGGAGAAACATTCCATGTTCATGGTTAGGAGGAATTAATATCGTGAAAATGGCTATACTGCCCAAAGTAATTTACAGAATCAATGCTATACCCATCAAGCTACCATCGACTTTCTTCACAGAACTGGAGAAAACCACCATGAACTTCATATGAAACCAAAAGAGAGCCCGCATAGCCAAGTCAATTCTAAGCAAAAAGAACACAGCGGGGGGCATCACACTACCGGATTTCAAACTATACTACAAGGCTACAGTAATCAAAACAGCATGGTACTGGTACCAAAACAAAGATATAGACCAATGGAACAGAACAGAGGCAACAGAGGCAACACAACATATCTACAACCACACAATCTTTGATAAACCTGTCAAAAACAAGCAATGGGGAAAGGACTCCCTGTTCAACAAATGGTGTTGGGAAAACTGGCTAGCCATGTGCAGAAAGCAGAAACTGGACCCCTTCCTGACACCTTACACTAAAATTAACTCCAGATGGATTAAAGACTTAAACATAAGACCCGGCACAATAAAAACCCTAGAAGGAAATCTAGGCAAAACTATCCAGGACATAGGAGTAGGCAAGGACTTCATGAACAAAACACCAAAAGCATTGGCAACAAAAGCCAAAATAGACAAATGGGACCTAATGAAACTCCACAGTTTCTGCACAGCAAAAGAAACAGTCACTAGAGTGAATCAGCAACCAACAGAATGGGAAAAAATGTTTGCAGTTTACCCATCTGACAAAGGGCTGATATCCAGAATTTACAAACAACTCAAACAGATATACAGGAAAAAAAACAAACAAGCCCATTCAAAAGTGGGCAAAGGATATGAACAGACACTTTACGAAAGAAGACATATATGAGGCCGACAATCATATGAAAAATGCTCATCATCACTGGTCATCAGAGAGATGCAAATCAAAACCACATTGAGATACCATCTCACGCCAGTTAGAATGGCGATCATTAAAAAATCTGGAGACAACAGATGCTGGAGAGGATGTGGAGAAAAAGGAACACTTTTCCACTGTTGGTGGGAGTGTAAATTAGTTCAACCACTGTGGAAGTCAGTTTGGCGATTCCTCAAGGCCTTAGAAATAGAAATTCCATTTGACCCAGCAATCCCATTACTGGGTATATATCCAAAAGGCTATAAGTCCTTCTACTATAAGGACACATGTACACGAATGTTCATTGCAGCACTGTTTACAATAGCAAAGACTTGGAATCAACCCAAATGCCCATTGATGATAGACTGGATTGGAAAAATGTGGCACATATACACCATGGAATATTATGCAGCAATCAGAAATGATGAGTTTGTGTCATTTGTAGGGACATGGATGAATCTGGAGAACATCATCCTCAGCAAACTGACACAAGAACAGAGAACGAAACACCGCATATTCTCACTCATAGGTGGGTGATGAAAAATGAGAATGCATGGACACAGAGAGAAGAGTACTAAACACTGGGTTCTATTGGGGGGAAATGGGGAGGGCCAGTGGGAGGGGGAGGTGGGGAGGGATAGCCTGGGGAGAAATGCCAAATGTGGGTGAAGGGGAGAAAGAAAGCAAAACACACTGCCATGTGTGTACCTATGCAACTGTCTTGCATGTTCTGCACATGTACCTCCAAACCTAAAATGCAATTAAAAAAAAAAAAAGGAACCAAACTTGACCTTTAGAGCCAATAAAACCTCTTTGGGGAACTAGCTTCATATCTTGCCTACACAGTCCCTGAACAGTAAAGCATGTCACTTTCTCACAAGTCCGGGAGCTCCAAGCTATCTTGGGACCTCAAAAGGAGAGGAATTTACCCAACTCATAGGTATTTGAGGTTACAGATCCATGGCAGGGTTCAGCTTTTAAAAAAGTCTTATCTGAGATTCCTTCTATGGAACAGAGTTCCATCAAAGTAAATTTTTTAAGAGCTTATGTGAAAAATAATTATTCTTGTGTGCTTTGTAAAAATAATCAGGCCAAGTAAATAAAGCAAATCAGTCTTACCATTAATTTGTCTTTTGTAAAAAGAGAAAACTGGAGAGAGAAATACTATGTTTCAAAAACTATGGTATACTTATTATTAGATTCTAATCTCATCAGTTGTTTTCAAATTTGTTTCTGCAATTTAGGCTAACCTTGCTTATTCTTGTAAACCAATCAGTGATCTCTGACTTTTTCTCAGAAGAAACAAGAGCGATGGGTAATGTAAAAATCTGGATCAGTATTCTAATTGTGGGCACATTACAATCAGCTAACAAGCCCATATCAGCTTAGTTTCAACTGTTGCCCAGTTCATGAAAAGCCTTCTAATTTGGTTTACTTGTTATAACTTTACTTATTTTGCTTTACCTTTTTGGAATATATTGCTGTTATATTCTTTGTGTAGTAATACAGAAAAAGCTTACTCAATATTTTCTTATACACTTATTAATCTTCCAGATAGTACCTTTTGCTGAAACTCAAGAGTTACTTATGAATGGACCTTACCATACTGATGCTTTCTGACTGAGCTCCTCTCTTCTCTGAATGCAAGAGACCCTTGTTGTTAGACAGGCATATCATCACCCCTATTCAGCATGAAGAAGCTACAGAAAATGAATCTTTGTCCCCCTGTAACCCTCAGGATTAAGAGTTCTCTTATAAAAGAAAGGGGAAAGCGTCAGAGGCATGTGAACCAGAGCAACACCATCTTAAATAGGAACTGGGTAAAATGAGGCTGAAACCTAGTGGGCTGCATTCCCAGACAATTAAGGCATTCTAAGTCACAGGATGAGATAGGAGGTGAGCACAAAATGCAGGTCATAAAGACCATGATGGTAAAACAGGTTGCAGTAAAGGAGCTGTCCAAAACCTACCAAAACGAAAATGGTGATGAGAGTGACCTCTGATCGTCCTCATTGCTACACACCCACCAGTGCCATGACAGTTTACAAATGCCATGGCAACATCAGGAAGGTATCCTCTATGGTCTAAAAAGAGGAGGCATGAATAATCCACCCCTTGTCCAGCATATCATCAAGAGATAACCATAAAAATAGCAACCATCCGCTCTTGGAACTGCTCTGTCTATGGAGTAATCATTCTTTTATTCCTTCACTTTCTTAATAAACTTGCTTTTGCTTTGAAATGCAGACTTTCTCTGACTTATTTCTTGTGTGAGATCCAAGAACCCTCTCTTGGGGTCTGGATCCGAACCCCTTTCCTGTAACACATTCATTACAGAAAACAGCAAAAAAAAACAAAGACAGCCACACATCACATAATGACATTCCAGACAGGCCACTTATACAACGGCAGTCCCCTAAGATTATAATATCATGTTTTTACTGGACTTTTCCTATGTTTAGGTACATAAATGCCATTGTGTTATAGTTGCTTAAAGTATTCAAGGCAGTAACATGTTGTATGGGTTTGTAGCCCAGGAGAACAAGCAATACCACATAGGCTAGGGGTGTAGTAGGCTATACCATCTGAGTTTCTGTAAATACACTTGCGATGTTAGAACAATGACAAAAATGCATTTCTTAGAATGTATCCCTGTTATTAAGCAACACACAATTATCATAAATATTTATATAATGTGAAAATGGCTATGAACATAATCATCAAGAAGACAAAATAGAAAATAACTGAGGGACACTCATTTTAATTACACCAGTCAGGAAAAGCTTCAACATGGGCCGGGCTCACACCTGTAATCCCAGAACTTTGGGAGGCCAAGGCGGGCAGATCACTTGAGATCAGGAGTTTGAGACTGGCCTGGCCAACATGGCAAAACCATGTCTCTATTAAAAATACAAAAGTTAGCTGGGCATGGTGGTGCGCATCTGTAGTCCCAGCTACTCGGGAGGCTGAGGCAGGAGAATCACTTGAACCTGGAAGGCAGAGGTTGCAGTGAGCCGAGATTGTGCCACTGCATTCCAGCCTGGGTAACAAAGTGAGACCCCATCTCAAAAAAAAGAAAGAAAGAAAACATTTCAACATGACAATATTTAAGCTGAATTCCAATGGATCAGAAGTTACACATGGCAATAGTGGGGAGAAAAACATTTTAAGCGGATGTTAGAACAGATAGAAACAGCCTGAGGCAGGAAGGTTTGAGCATGTTTCAATAAGAGTGACTGGTGTAGCGAGTAGCACAGGCTGAGGCTGGAGAGATACCAGGAGACAGGATTTGTAGAGCCATCCACCCTTGTACAGAGTTTGGATTTATTATATATATATATATATATAATGAAAGCCACTGAAGGTTTTAATGTAAGGTTTAATTTATGTTTTTGCTCATAATGTGGAAAATGGATTGTAGAGGAATACGTATGAATTGAGAGACCCATCAAAGAGGTGTTGACATAGGGCAGGCGAAGGATGAGCCATGGCCAGGGTGTTCACCACAGAGACAGAGAAAAGTTGACCGTCAAGATATTTTAGGAGGAACAATCAAATGGAGTCGCTGCACCTGATAGACAGGGGTTATTGGAAAGGGAAAATCGGGACTGACTCAGATTTCTGAATTGACCGACTGATGGATAATGCTGCCATTTATTGGCATAGGACAGATGGAGGAGGAATTGATTCGTGGAGGGGAAATAAGAAGTTCTATCTTGGACATGTTTAATTTGAGATGTTTGTAAGACATCCAGGTTGAACTCTCAAGTGAGCCGAGCTGGATATGGTGCTCAGAAAAACTGGGTTGAATGTATAAACTTTGGAGTCTTGAGTCATAGTGAGATATTTTTTTATTGCATTTTAGGTTTGGGGGTACATGTGCAGAACATGCAAGACAGTTGCATAGGTACACACATGGCACATAGTGAGATATTTTAAAGCTGCAAATTAATGGAATCACCCAGTGAAAAATGGTAACAGGAGAAGAGAAGAGGACCCAATACTGCCAACACTTAAAAGAAGGAATAGGAGCTGGCTGAGAAAGCTAGCTGGGAAAAGCCAGTGAGTTTGGAAAGCAGAGAAACAATGGCCTGCCTGATGATAACCAAGAGAAGAGTATTTCAAGAAATAACGGCCAACTCCACCCAATGCTGCTGAAAGGGTAAGATGAAGACAGAGAAGTGTACATTGCATGTGGCTATGTGGATTTCCAGTGATCCTGAGGCAAGAAATTTTAGTACAGTGATGGGGATGGAGAGGAGCCAGACTGGAATGAAAAAAACATGAGTTTAAGAAGTGGAAACGACATGGTTAACAACTCCTGAGAAGGCTGGCAATGCAGAATAATACAGAAATGGATGGCACCTTCAGGGAGACATGGAACCAAGGAAGTGGCTGTTTTTGTTGGTAGTGTTGTTTTTAAGACAGGATTAGTAAATTAGAATATGGTTACAAAAATGATCTGGTAGATGATGGGGGGAAGTTGATAAAAGAAGGGAGAGAAGATAAACAGAGTGAAGTGGTTTGTTTGTTGAGATGGAGTCTTGCTCTGTTGCCAGGCTGGAGTGCAGTGGCAGTGATCTCAGTTCACTGCAAACTCCACCTCCCGGGTCCAAGAGATTCCCCTGCCTCAGCCTCCCAAGCAACTGGGACTACAGGCATGCGCCACCACTCCCAGCTAATTTTTTGTATTTTAGTAGTGACAGGGTTTCATCATGTTGGCCAGTAAAGTGTTTTTAAGGGTCAAAGGTCATTGGATGCAGAGAAGGGGAGGGACTGGACTTTGCTAAAAGAAAGAAAATGCCCTCCATTGTACCAGGAAGAAAGAAGGTGGCAATAGCTGAAGATGAGTTTATATCAAGTTTTTATTAAGAATGCTAGAGTTATCATCTGAAGGATTTTACTTCACTGAAGCACGGAACCAGGTCAATGGCTGAGTGAGGACAAAAGAGGGAAGGGTTGGGGAAGGGTTTGAGGAGAACATATGAATAGCTCTGGGAAACACAAGAAAGTTTCTGGGTCCTGATATGAACAAATGGGTGCCTGTGGAGGCTTTAAATCATCAAATAAAGGAAACGGTTCAGTTACATCATCTCCAGTAACAGACACAGGCGCAGAGGCGATGAGGATTGAGGTTTGGCTAGACACATGCAATGAGGCTCAGGGCAGAGGTGGCTGAAAGCAACTCTGTGGAAGTGATTACAATGACAGGTTGAAGAGTATTTAATGATATATATAAGAGCAAAACAAGAGAGGGAAATTTGACAAAATTTATAAAGGGAAATGTTTTTGAGTGGGAAGAATACAGGTGATTTTCATTTTCATCTTTATTTGGGGCTTTATTCTCTAAATTTTCTACAATAAGAATATTTTAATTATAAGTACAGTTGTATTTCAAAACTAAACAAAATAGTAGGAAAGCAGTTATACACTGAGTTTAAGAGCAATGCTGTTAAATAACATGGAGACAAATTTAGCATCCACTGCAATGGATTGTCAACTGCAACTCATTGATTGAAATATATTTATTATTTTAGATATGTACAGTATATAAAATATTTCAGTATATTAACACATATGAATATATGTTAAATCTGTAAATTCATAATGATATTTTGAAAAAAAAACCACACTAATCATTTTTGGCTATTGCTGGGCTCATTGTTCTGAAATTGGATAAATAAAGGTACAGAATACAACATTTATCTTGCCTCTCATTTATGAACTGTGCTGCAGGCTCACCAAATAGATGTGAGGGAAAGTTCCACTCTGCAGAAAAATTCTAATTTAAAAAGAATGATTATTAGAAGAATAATTAGAAAAATCTCATTTTGTAACCCCTATGGAGAAAATGGATTTTGGCAATAATCATAAATGGTATTTGATGGGAAAATTGATAATGGGTGAATGACGACATCTAAACCCATCAACCTTAGCATCATGAAAAGTAGGAGAAATGGACATTGGATCCTGTTGATTTGAATATTGCCCTTAAAATATTCTTGCCCCCTGAAAAAAAAAAACAACTAAATTTAATTGTGTTTCTAGACTTAACTACCAGCTAACAAGAAATATGGGGCATATGAAAAGTAGGTAACAATACCACAGGATGCAATCCCATGAGACCAGGATGTGAGAAATTCAACAGGAAAAAATGACATATTTTCAAAAAATAAATGGCCTGAAAAGAAGAGGAAGAGAAAGTGTTAAATAATAATAGAGGATTCAAAGGTGTATCAACCAATGTTAACAAAAGAACTTATAAAGGTCCTGATGAGAACAGATGCACTATTAAAAATTGTTTTGAGACAAGGCAATTTGAACATGGACTGATGATATTTAAAAAAATAATTTTGTTAAGTATGGTGATATTATTATATTGTTTTAAACCCCTTATCTGCTAGAGACTCATACTGAAGTATTTACCAATAAATTAGTGAAGTTCTAGCCATTTTAGACCAATGGTTTCAGAAGTGATTGTTAACTTCCTAGACTGTTGCCAGAGAGAGTATCTGATCCCCTCCAACTCTGACTTAAAGCAGTCTGGTATACTGGGCTGTTTGCTGGAAACAAGGGGTTGGTTTTTTGGGTGGTTAGGCGTAAGCTGTTCTATTTTTATATATGGTCTGGCCATTGCCTTGTATACACAGTCTCTCATTTCCAAATCAATTATTCTTTAATATGCCACTGAAATATTGGTATGATTCAGATTTAGAATAGAGAGTCTCCCTCTATGGAAATGTAGGCCCCACAGCCAGGGGAGGCTTCACATAATTCCACTTGTATGAAGGCCTATGCACATGGAGGCAAGCTGAGAGGATGTGGTAAGGAGCAAACTGGAGTTAATAGCTGCCAGATAGAGACCAGGCCACAAGGAAACCACGAGTGGGGATTGACTAAACACAATTGGCAAAATATTGACAATTATTGGGATTGAATTAATGGTCCCATCGAGTTTTATTATGCTATTAACTCTCTAATTCTGGGTATGCCTAAAAATTTACTTAATAAAAAATTTAAAACAGAGTTGAAATGAAAAAGATAATGTACCATCAAAATCTAAGGAAGTGTTAAGACCAGAGACCTATAGAGTTCTTTCAGAGCCTTTCATCACCTGCAATTTTATATATCAATGTCTGCCAGGGGTCTGTTGGACTGATATTTGCCTGTTTTCAGGATAAGTTCCAGAATATGATCATTGGAGCCATCCAGCAACTCATGAAGAACTTCCTGAATTTGGTAGAGAAAGAAACAGGTTGCTAGACTCACTAAAGTGCCCACCCTCTTAATTCTTTAAGCAGGTGAATGATATGATGGGGTTACAATTCCCAACTAATTACTTGTACATGGCACAGTAGCAGCAGATCTGAAAGTGTGGTTCTGAGACCAGCAGTACCAGCATCCCCTAGGGACTTACTATATATGCAATACATTCTTAGGCCCTATCCCAGGCCCACAGAATCAGAAATTCTAGGGGCACAGCCTAGCACTCCAGGTTATAATCTTCCCTCCAGGTAATTCTGATATACAACAAAGCTTGAAAAAAGAGAAGGGATTCATGTCTACAAAGGACAGGTAGATCTGGGGGAACATTGTAGCTCCTTTCAATCCATAAAAACCTAAGATGAGACGAATATAAGATATTCTCATTTTATACAAGAGGCAGGGGAATAATTAATAAATCCAAAGATATAAGTCAAGGTGAATTAACTGGAGAAAAGAGTAGGGAGGAATAAGTCAAATAATACAAATTAAGTGTTAAGTGACTTATTGTTTCAGCATACTCATCTTCCAAATTGAGTCTAATATAAAATGGGCTTGCATTTCATCAATTTGCCAACAAGTTTCATTGAACACCTTTGATGTCCATTTCTTCAACCAATGGAGATGCCCAGAAAGGGAGTATTTGCAGAATTCTCTGAAGGATTTATAATTTAAAAATCATAATATGAGTAATATGCATATGTATAAAGGATACAATGGTCAACTCTAAAGTGATTCCTGAAAAGTTAGAAAATACAACACCGTTTCTACAGTATTTCCTTCTCTACCTCTCTCTGCCTAGAGTTAAGAATAATGAAAGTCTTATTCCTTTAATTTTAGAGAAATAAATAAGAAAAGCATATGCAAAGACCGTGGATTGATAAGTCTGCATTCCAGTGCAAATGGGAAGTGAATTATTGTTAAATTTGGATTCAAAACCAGGTGTGCTTCATACAGAGCTTTGTATGTTTTAGGTCATGTTGTAAAAGAAACCCATGGGCTCCACTGCTTTGCACAATCTTTGAGGAAAGAATTTCTAGAATGAAGATTCTGGAGTACAAATATGCGGATAACATTTCTAAGTTCCCAAAATACATGATTTCTCATAATTAAAATGCCTAGCATTTTTCTTTTACTTTGATTTTTATTAGATTGTAAAACTAGTGGGATCATTATTCATGTTAAAAAGAATTATTTTCACATTTTAAGCTATAACTATATTTCAAACTCTCTTCATATTGTTTTAATTGTGATGAGATTGTAGAGCATTTATAAATGTAGAAAAAAGTCACCCAGATCATAATATTTCAAATATTCCCTGCATTCTTTTTAATTAATAAACCTGATGCCATCTTTTGCAGAAATAACTGCCTTAAGCTTCAAAAAGTTTTCAGTTTGAAAGTAGCAAAGTTCAACATTTTAACACGAGTTGTTTTATTAATACTGTAAATTTCTGTGGTGACAGGAAGAATTGGAGAAGTGACCCACAGAGGAGATTTAAAGCATCCTGAAAAACAAACACCTCTTAAACTTTTACAGCATACAACATTCTTACTTTTTCCTTTCTATTTTGCCACTTAGCTAACAGCCTTTATTATTATTTTGATCATCTAAATATAATTGATTTTTGTGGAAATTAAACGAATACAAATCAAAGGAGAAAAGAAGAGTCTATTTCTTCAGAGCTTGCTATAACAAGGGAGTTCAGCATCAGCTAATGGCCAAAACAACCAGTGAGTATCAAAATGGCAGAATCAAATTCACACATAACAATATTAACCTTAAATGTAAATGAGCTAAATGCTCCAATCAAAAGACACCGACTGGAAAATTGGATAAAAAGTCAAGACCCATCAGTGTACTGTATTCAGGAGACACATCTTATGTGCAAAGACACACATAAACTCAAAATAAAGGGATGGAGGAAGATTTACCAAGCAAATGCAGAGCAAAAAAAAGCAGGGGTTGCAATCCTAGTCTCTAATAAAACCAACTTTAAACCAACAAAAATCAAAAGAGACCAAGAAGGGCATTACATAATGGTAAAAGGATCAATATATATATATATATATGCGCACCCAATACAGGAGCACCCAGATACATAAAGCAAGTTTTTAACAACCTACAAAGAGACTTAGACTCTCACATAATAATAGTGGGAGACTTTAACACCCCATTGTCAATATTAGACAGAGCAACAAGACAGAAAATTAACAAGGCTATCCAGAACTTGAACTCAGATCTGGACCAAGAGGACCTAATAGACATCTACAGAACTCTTCACCCCAAATCCACAGAATATACATTCTTCTCAGCACCACATCACACCTACTCTAAAATTGACCACATAATTGAAAGTAAATCACATGCAAAAGAACAGAAATCATAACAACCAGTCTCTCGGACCACAGTGCAACCAAATTAGAACTCAGGATTAAGAAACTCACCCAAAACTGCACAGCTACATGGAAACTGAACAACCTGCTCCTGAATGACTATGGATAAATAATTAAATGAAGGCAGAAATAAAGATGCTCTTCAAAACCAATGAGAACAAAGACACAATGTACCAGAATCTCTGGGACACATTTAAAGCAGTGTCTAGAGGAAAATTTATAGCAATAAATGCCCACATGAGAATTGAGGAAAGATTTAAAATCAACACCCTATCATCACAATATAAAGAGTGAGAGGAGCAAGATCAAACAAATTCAAAAGCTAGCAGAAGACAAGACATAGCTAAGATCAGAGCAGAACTGAAGGAGATAGAGACACAAAAAAAAAATCTTCAAGAAACCAATAAATTCAGGAGGTGTTTTTTGGAAAAGATCAACAAAACAGATAGACCACTAGCCAGACTAATAAAAAAGAAAAGAGAGAAGAATCAAATAGATGCAATAAAAAACAATAAAGGGGATATCACCGCCGATACCACAGAAATACAAAACACCATCAGAGATTACTATAAACAACTCTATGCACATAAACAGTAAATCTAGAAGAAACGGATAAATTCCTGGACACTTACACCCTCCCAAGACTAAACCCAGAAGAACTGAATCCCTGAATAGACCAATGCAAGGTCTGAAGTTGAGGCAGCAATTAATAGCCAACCAACCAAAAAAAAAAAATCCAAGTCCAGACTGGTTCACAGCTCAGTTCTACCAGATGTACAAAGAGGAGCTGGTGCCATTCCTTCTGAAACTATTCCAAACAATACAAAAAGAGGGAATCCTCCCTAACTCATGAAACCAGCATCATCCTGATACCAAAACCTGGGACAGACACAACTAAAAAGAGAAATTTCAGGCCAATGCCATGATAAACATCGATACAAAAATCTTCAATGAAATACTGGCAAACTGAGTGTAACAGCACATCAAAAAGCTTATCCGTTACGATCAAGTAGGCTTCATTTCAGGGATGCAAGGTTGGTTCAACATATGTAAATCTGTAAATATAATCTATCACATAAACAGAACCAAAGACAAAAAAAACACATGGTTATCTCAATAGATATAGAGAGGCCTTTGACAAAATTCAACAGCCTTTTATGCTAAAAACTCTTCATAAACTAGGTATCAATGGAGCATATCTCAAAACAATAAAAGCTATTTATGCCAAACCCACAGCCAATATCATATTGAATGGGCAAAAGCTGGAAGCGTTCCCTTTGAAATCCGGCACTAGACAAGGGTACCCTCTCTCACCATTCCAGTTCAACATAGTATTGGAAGTTCTAGCCAGAGCAATCAGGCAGAAAAAGAAATAAAGGGTATTCAATTATGAAAAGAGGAAGTCAAATTGTCTCTATTTACAGACAACATGATTGTATATTTAGAAGACCCCATTGTCTTAGCTCCAAATCTCCTTAAGATGATAAGCAAAGTCTAAGGATACAAAATCAGTGAGCAATTCCCGTGCACCAATAACAGAAAAACAGAGAGCCAAATCATGAGTGAACTCCCATTCAAATTGCTACAAAGAGAATAAAATACCTAGAAATGAGATCCAAGATGGCTGATTACTAGCAGCTCAGGATTGTAGCTCCCAGTGAAAGTGCAGAGAACAAGAGGATGCCACACTTTCAGACGATTTTTTGTTGCTCACAGACCAGGAGATTCCCATCAGAGGAGCCCCACAGGTCACCAGTGCAACTCTAGTGCTGGCACGGTGGTTTTGCTGGCACCCCAATGGCAGTTCTCGGTGCAGAGTAAAAAGGACTGGGTCCCCTTTTGGTCGATGTTTGGAGCTCCAGGAAGGCAGAGTCACCTATTCAGATGATTGAAAAAGGGACTCAAGAAGGAAGCCAGACCAGAGATTCCTGGGCAGAAAAAGCACCATGAATCTTAACAGCGCTGTTTTAGCTGGCGCAGTGGGTTGCTCAGATTCTGGTGCTGGGAATCAACAAGTTGGACATCTACTCAGAGACCTAATTTGAAAGTCAGTAATTACAAAGATGGATAAATTTACAATGATGGGAAGAAACCAGCGTAAAAAGGCCAAGAATACCCAAAATCAGAATGCCTCTCCCTCTACAGGGGATCACAGTTCCTCATCAACAAGGGAACAAGGCCTGATGAAGAGCAAGTGTGTTCTATTAACAGAATTAGGCTTCAGAAGGTGGATAATAAGAAACTTCTGTGAGTTAAAAGAACATCTTCTAGCCCAATGTAAAGAAACTAAGAACCTTGAAAAAAGGTTTGATGAAATCCTAATGAGAATAGACAATTTAGAGAGGAATATAAGTGAATTAATGGAACTGAAGAATACAATACGAGAACGCCATGAAGTATGCACAGGTTTTAACAGTCGAATTGATCAAGTAGAAGAAAGGATATCAGAGGTCAAAGACCAACTTAATGAAATGAAACGAGAAGACAAGATTAGAGAAAAAGAGTAAAAAGGAATGAGCAAAGTCTCCAAGAAATATGGGACTATGTGAAAAGACCTAATTTATGTTTAATAGGTGTACCTGAATGTCATGAAGAGAATAAATCCAAGCTGGAAAATATTCTTTGGGATATTATTCAGGAAAACTTTCCTAACCTAGTAAGGCAGGACAATACTCAACTCCAGGTAATACAGAGAACACCACAAAGATATTCCTCAAGAAGAGCAACCCCAAGGCACATAATTGTTAGATTCACCACGGTTGAAATAAAGGAGAAAATTCTAAGGGCAGCTAGAGAGAAAGGTCAGGTCACCCATAAAGGGAAGCCTATTAGACTGACAGCAGATCTCTCAGCAGAAACCCTACAAACTAGAAGAGAGTGGGGGTCAATATTCAATATCCTCAAAGAAAATAATTTTCAACCCATAATCTCATATCCAGCCAAACTAAGTTTCATAAATGAAGGAAAAATAAAATTTTTCATGAACTAGCAAGCACTCAGAGATTTCATCACCACCAGGCCTGCTTTACAAGAGCTTCTAAAAGAAGCACTATACACAGAAAGGAGCAACCAATATCAGTCATCCCAAAAACTTACCAAAAGGTAAAGGGTATCTCCATAATGAAAATCTATATCAACTAATGGGCAAAATAGCCAGCTAGCATTAAATGACAATATTAAACTCACAAATATCAATATTAATCCTAAACTTAAATGGATTAAATGCCTCAATCAAAGACACAGACAGGCAAATTGAATCAAAAGTCAAAACCCATCAGTATGCTGTATCCAGATCCATCTCATAAGCAAGGACATGCAAAGACTCAAAACAAAGGTTGGTAGGAGACTTATCAATCAAATAGGGAGCACAAAAAAAAAGAGTTGTAACTTTCATCTCTGACAAAATAGACTTTAATAATAACAAAGACTAAAAGAAACAAAGAAGGACATTACATAATGGTAAAAGGATCAATACAACAACAGGAGTCAATGATCATAAATATATATGCACCCAGTATAGGAACACCCAGATACATAAGACAAGTTCTTAATGACTTATAAAGAGACTTGGACTCCCTCACAATAATAGCGGGAGACTTTGACACCACATTGTTAATATTCGATGGATAAACGAGATAGAAAATTAACAGGGACATCTATGATTTGAACTCAGACCTGTAACAAGTAAACTCAGTGAATATTTATAGAATTCTTCACCCCAGGTCCACAGAACATACATTTTTCTCAGTATCACATTACACCTATTTTGAAAGTGACCACATAATTGGAAGTAAATCACTCTTCAGCATTTGCATAGCATTTCACAGACTTAAATGAAATATTGGTTGGCTGTTTGTTATTTTCTTCCCTTATTCCTTCCTGTCTCCACTGTTAAGCACAATTATTGGCATAAAAGAGGTTTTTAATACCTGTTTATAGATTGCATTCCAGCCTGAGCAATAGAGCAAGACTCCTGTTCTCTCTCCCCCTTTCTCTTTCTCTTTCTTTCTTTCTAATAAAAAAAAATACCTAGAAATACAACTAACAAAGTACGTGAAGGACCTCTTCAAGGAGAACTACAAATCACTGCTCAAGGAAATAAGAAAAGACACAAACAGATGGAAAACATTCCATGCTTATGATTAGGAAGAATCAACATTGTAGAAATGGCCATACTGACCAAAGTAATTTATAGATTCAATGCTGTCCCCATCAAGCTACGATTGACCTTCTTCACAGTACTGGAAAAAAAACACCTTAAACTTCATATGGAACCAAAACAGAGCTCACATAGCCAAGACAATCATAAGCAAAAAGAACAAAGCTGGAGGCATCAAGCTATCTGACCTCAAACTATACTACAAGGCTACAGTAATCAAAACAGCATGGTACTGGTACCAAAACAGAGATATAGACCAATGGAAAAGAACAGAGGCCTCAGAAGTAATGCTACACCTACAACCATCTGATCTTTGACAAACCTGACAAAAACAAGCAATGGAGAAAGGATTCCCTGTTTAATATATGGTATAGTGTTTGGAAAACTGGCTAGCCAGGTGCAGAAAGCTGAAACTGGACCCCTTCCTGACACCTTATACAAAAATTAACTCCAGATGGATTAAAGATTTGAACATAAGACCTAACACCATAAAAATCCTAGAAGAAAACCTAGGCAATACCATTCAGGACATAGGCATAGGCAAGGACTTCATGACTAAAATACCAAAAGCAATGGAAACAAACGCCAAAATAAAAAATTGCAATCTGATTAAACTTAAGAGTTTCTGTACAGCAAAAGAAACAATCATTAGAGTGAACCAGCAACCAACAGAATGGGAAAAATATTTTTGCCAGCTACCCATGTAACAAAGGGCTAATATCCAGAATCTACAAAGAATTAAAACAAACATACAAGAAAAAAACAAACAAACCCATTAAAAAGTTGGCAAAGGATATGAACACACACTTTTCAAAAGAAGACATTCATGTGGCCAACAAACATGAAAAAATGCTCATCATCACTGGTCATTAGAGAAATGAAATCAAAACCACATTTAGATTCCATCTCATGCCAGTTAGAATGGTGATCATTAAAAAATCTGGAGACAATAGATGCTGGAGAGGATGTGGAGAAATGGGAACACTTTTACACTGTTGGTGGGAGTGTAAACTACTGCAATCATTGTGGAAGACAGTGTGGCGATTCTTCAAGCATCTAGAAATAGAAATACCATTTGACCCAGCAATCCCATTACTGGGTATAGACCCAAAGGATTATAAATCATTCTATTATAAAGACATATGCACATGTATGTTCATCGCAGCACAGTTTACAATAACAAAGACTTGGAACCAACCCAAATGTCCATCAACAATAGACTGAATAAAGAAAATGTGGCACATATATACCATGGATTACTATGCAGCCATAAAAAATGATTAGTTTGTGTCCTTTGTAGGGACATGGATGAATCTGGAAACCATCATTCTCAGCAAACTGACACAAGAACAGAAAACCAAACACTGCATGTTCTCATTCATAAGTGGGTATTGAACAATGAGAACACATGGACACAGGGGGAGGAACATCACACACTGGGGTCTGTTGGGGAGTGGGGGGCTAGGTGAGAATAGCAGGGGTTGGGGAGATTGGGGAGGGATAACATTAGGAGAAATACCTAATGTAGGTGACGGGGGGATGGAGGCAGCAAACCACCATGGCATGTGTATACCTATGTAACAATCCTGCAAGATCTGCACATGTACCTGAGAACTTCAAGTGAAATTAAAAAAAAAAAAAGACAAGGAAGTCGGCCATAATCAGTTGCATTTTGGCCAAGAACTCTAAGGCAGGCAGAGTGGAAAAGGCTTACAGTGGAAAAGGGGAAGGCTTCCTGCATGCTCTGATTGCAGGCAGCTGGTATGGGGAAGCTGGGGGTCACCTAGCTAGAAACCAGCATCCTACTGCATATTTGCCTTTCTCTGGTTGGTCCTAAGTTGGAAATGATGACAGAAATTCAGAAAGCTGTCAGTCATTCTTCAGGTCCTGGTTGTTTTAGACCAATTGTTCCAGAAGTGATTGTTAACTTCCTAGACTATTGCCCTAGATAGTATCTGACCTCCTCCAAGTCTGACTTAGAGTAATCTGGCTTCCTGGACTGTCTGTTGGAAACAAGGGGTTGGTTTTCTGGGCAGGTAGGTGTAAGCTGTTCTATTTTTATATATGGGTCTGGCCATTGTCTTTGTACATGCAGTCTCTCATTTCAAAATACAGGTATGATTCAGATCCAGAATAGAAAGCATACCTCTGTGGTACCACAGAGGGGGGCTACACGTAATTCCACTTGTATGGAGACAAGCTGAGAGGACATGGCAAGAAACAAATTGGAGCTATCAGCTGCTGGATAGAGACCAGGCCACAAGGAAAGGTTTGGGAGCAGCCTAGCACAAGCAGATGCTTTTCAGGAATCCAGGGTAACATATACGAGTAAGGCCAGCCAACTCTAGGGCAGGGAACAAGAGGGGAGACTGGGAAATGAAGAATGCCTGCTTAGCCTCAAGGCACTCAACACATATCATATTTCAAAATCACTCTGCATACCAAACAAAACTAATGTACTGGAAACATCGCCCAGAGGCCTGTCTGTTTGGGCTCCTGCCCAATCTGATATTCAGCCAGTACTCAATGGTTTGGCCATACTAATTGGTCAGTTACTGATTTTATCAGCACCCAAAACAACTGCTTATTAAATATGCATTTTGAAGGTCACCCCAGTCCAAAGTGAAAGTCAGGGCTACCCGTCCGTCACCCCACCACTGGCGGTTGCCAAGAACAAGTGATTCGGGATGTAGTTTTCCAAGTATGCTGCCATTTGCTTCCTGTCTAGGTAGGCACTAGGTAACTTGTATCAAGCTTTATCTGAGTTGGGAAGTCACAAGAACCTGAAAGATGGAATCAAAGCAAACGTAGCCCTGAGGAGAAGAGGCTACTCTTCCCTTGATAAGGTAGAGCAGCAAGGGAGCTAGGAATCTCGGACTCACACCTCCATGTTAGTCACCTAAGTGGACCAGAGGGAGAATCACTGGGGCCTTTAGCCATGAAAGAGATATGTCAACATAGTGGTCAGAGCATCAGGGATACTCAGGGAGCATCAGGAAGGAAGGCCGCGTAGATCACAGGATGGAGAAGGTAAAAGAGGGCACTGAGCCCCACCCCTGTTCAAAGCGTCATGGCGACAGAGGTCTGATGGATATTGCTGGATGGCATTCAGGGCAGAGGCACCGTCTTCACCACTTCATGTAGTAACGCTGCCCTGCACCCTTCCACGGTAACTTTATTTTCTGAGACAGAGTCTCCTCACTCTGTCACCCAGGCTGGAGTGCAGTGGCACAATCTCTGCTCACTGCAACCTCCACCTCCCGGGCTTAAGCAATTCTCCCGCCTCAGCATCCTGGGTAGCTGGGATTACAGGCATCCACCACCACGCCCGGCTAATTTTTTTATATTTTTAGTAGAGACAGGATTTTGCCATGTTGGCCAGGCCAGTCTCAAACTCCTGACCTCAGATGATCTGCTCACACCCAGCCTTCCAGGGCAACTTCGACTTCAGGTTCAAGAAACAAAAACAACAACAAAGCTGAATGCACATTTAATGTACATGTGTTTACCAGCTGAATATTTTACAATAGGTAATCCTATTTCTATGATAAACTAACAGCTTCTATTAAAAAAAGCCACGTGTGTACCTATGCAACTATCTTGCACGTTCTGCACATGTACCCCAAAACCTAAAATGCAATTAAAAAAAAAGTCAAGAATTTGCACTTACATGTAAGTATGGTGAGTTATTTACTAAAATACTAAAATAACCAAATAATATAGACACAGTTTTACAATACTTTTTTTTAAAAAATATTAGAAATCCAATAAATTCTGGGATTTCTGCAACTCAACTCTTACTGACAGGAAATGTAACATGAATTTTTTTCAAGTTTCTTTTATTTAATCAAAATGCATTATACACCAAAATGCCTTGCCTGGTTCTGGAAAATGGATGCTCCTCTCCTAATTTTGTGCATTTTTAATTTCTGCTCTTAACTCGAAAACATCTACTTGGCAACAATGATGCTGCTGTACTGTGGGCCAGATCACCCTCAAGGCCACAGGCATTTGTCCCATCGGACAGGCTTCTCTTGACACACCATCTCCTGGCAGGTGCTCAGGCACATTTACGGCCATTTCAAAACTTCAGTTCCAGAGCCTTTCAGCTTAAGTCTTCAAAGGGGACACGTAGATAATATGGATCTCTAGTCTGCATCCAAGGGGTGTTGATGGGACTATTTTCGTTATTGCAGAATTGGTGATGAAGACCCAGAGTCGAGGGCAAAGACACATCAAGAACCTCTCATTCTGAAGAGAGCTCCCAACAGCTGGAGGCCATATACTCCCTGAAGACTTTTTAATAGGTTGGACATAACCAGCTCTGTTGCTCCCAACTATCCCCAGGCCCCCTCATTCCCCTACCCCATGCAAGCAGAAGATTGCGAAGAGTGGGGAGAAAAGCAGATGCATTTTGTTGAATCATCAGTACAAAGCAGAGAGTC
The DNA here is from genome assembly GCF_049354715.1 of Callithrix jacchus. Classification (NCBI taxonomy): domain Eukaryota; kingdom Metazoa; phylum Chordata; class Mammalia; order Primates; family Cebidae; genus Callithrix; species Callithrix jacchus. The sequence continues at coordinate 35,435,124 of NC_133522.1, read as the reverse complement.
ATGATGTTTTCCAGGAGGGAAGAGAAAAATGGAAGGGAGGTACTCGTAGATAGTGGGGGTGTCAGAAATAAGAGAGTATGTCTTGATCTACAGACATAGATCAAGAAATCCACTTATGAGCAGGGGAGTTTTTAACTTAGGTGACAGAAAGGGGCCAGCGATGGGAAGCAAGCACTTCTGCTATTCAGTGTTACAAGGAAGGCTGTTTCCTATGCCCCAAGGGGACACTGCAGAAGGCAGCTGCGCTTGAGCTGTCCTGTCGTACCCAAAACAAGAGGGCCACCAACAAGGTGGCCGTCCCAGAAACAGGAAATGGCAGGGTGCATGACTGCTGGCAAAAGCTGGAGTGGGACTCAGAAGACCGAGCTAGAGCTGACGTTAGAGAACTGGGCCAAAACCTAGGGAGGAGCCTTTCCCTATCCCTGATGGTGGGTGTCCCAGGCTGGTTTCTTCTTGCAGAACCCGGATATGTACCCCAAGAAGAAACCAGCCTGGGACACCCACCATCAGTGAGCACTCCCATGGGATCTATCTCAGCGAAAGAAGCAACAAGCAAGAGAAAGCTGTCACCGGTAATGAGAGCTTCATCCCTTTCCATCCATCTTCCCCATTCAAAGAGAAGAGTGCCTGAGAGAGGGGGGTAAGGAGAGAAAAATCAGCCCGGCTTCTCCGCACTCTAAGTCCCTGTGGAGAAGCATGAGCAGGGCTCTGCAGATGGGGGAGGAGATATAGGGGAATCTACTGGATCTGAAATGGATTTTTGAATCTTCACTGGCTTTTTATAAATACTTGGAAGTGGATTTAAAAATGTATAAAACTGACTGGGCGCGGTGGCTTACACCTGTAATCCCAGCACTTTGGGAAGTCACGGCAGACAGATCCTGAAGTCAGGAAATTGAGACCATCCTGGCCAATACAGTGAAACCTTATCTCTACTAAAAATACAAAAATTAGCTGGGCATGGTGGTGCACACTTGCAGTCCCAGTTCCTCAGGAGGCTGAGGCAGGAGGATGGCTTGAACCTGAGAGGTGAAGGTTGCAGTGAGTCGAGATCGCACCACTGCACTCCAGCCTGAAGACTGACCGAGACTCCGTCTCAAAAAAAAAGTATTATGAAACTTCGTGTGTATAGCATAGAATTTCCCAAAATAAATAAATAAATAAATGTTTGCAGGGCTTAATTTGGAAAACGTGTCCTTCTGCAGCAAGGCATGTGGCCCTGAGGTCAGGGAAGCACAATGATAAGCCAGGAGCATCTGGGAAGTGACCCCAGCCAGAGGTTTAAATTCCAGGACACTCTTTCCTTGAACTTCTGGAAAAGCAGAATGAAGCAGATAGGTTTAAATTCTTTCTCTAGGCAGGCACGGTGGCTCACACCTGAAATCTCAGCACTTCCGGATGGACAGACCACTTGAGGTCAGGAGTTAGAGACCAGCCTTGCCAACATGGTGAAACCCCATCTCTACTAAAATTACAAAAATTAGCCGGGCATGGTGGCACACACCTGTAATCACAGCTGCTCAGGAGGCTGAGGCAGGAGAATTGCTTGAGCCCTGGAGGTGGAGGCTGAAGCAAGCCAGATCATGCCACTGCACTCTAGCCTAGATGGTAGAGTGAGATTCAGTTTTCAAAAACACTTCTCTGATAGTTTCTCAAACATTGTAATAAAATTCAGTTCAGTTTTAACATCAAGTTTGAAATGAGTAACGGGCTGGGTCACAAAATAAAAGAGATAAAGGGAAGCTTCCCTATTCAGCCTCCCTCCACCCCATCCTCACTGCTAGGACCTTCCAGAGACGGCCACAGTGCTTCAGAAGGCGGCCTGTGCCCCAGGCCCCACTAGAAGGAGAGTGAATAGGTACCTGCTTTGACTCAGTGTTATGGACTAAGTGATATGTCCCTCCAATAATCATATGCTGAAATCCTAACCCCCAATGCAGTTGTATTTGGAGGAGGAGCCTTAAGAGGTAATTGAGTCATGAGGGTGGAACCCTTACGATGGGATTAGTGAGCTTATGAATGAGTCCCCAGAGAGCTATCTTCTCTCTTCCTTTCTTTTTTGATTGTTTTATTTTATTTTGTTTTTTGAGAACAAGTCTCGCTCTGTTGCCCAGGCAGGCACTGGTGCAATCTTAGCTCACCACAACTTCCACCTCCCAGGTTCAAGCGATTCTCCTGCCTCAGCTTCCCAAGTAATTGGGATTACAGGTACACACCACTATGCCCGGCTAATTTTTTGTATTTTTAGTAGAGACAGGGTTTCACCAAGCTGGCCAGGCTGGTCTTGAACTCCTGACCTCAAGTGACCTGCCCTTCTCAGCCTCCCAAAGTGCTGGGATTATAAATGCTGGGATTATGGGTGTGAGCCACCATGCCAGGCTCTTCTCTCTTTCTGAGGACACAACAAGAAGATGGCAGGCTGGGACCCATAAGAGGGTCCTCATCAGCATCTGACCATGCTGACATCCTAATCTTGGAACTGTGAGAAATAAATTTCTGTAATTTCTAAGACACCCAATCTATGGTACTTGCTGTAGCAGCCCAAACTGACTCAGACCCAAAGGTCAACTCAAAGGTCGATGGGAAAAAAGCAACCTAGCAAGTAAGTAGTCAAGAGGACGTTGCAAGAGCAGCCATAAGAAGACTCCCCACCCTGCTCCCCACCTCAGTGGACTCACTAGAGCCACAGCTATCAAACTCCTTGTACCAAGACCCAGAGGAAAAATACACTTTACGTCATACCCCTATAAACATGTACATGCATAACTGATTAAAGTTTCATAATGTAATATTTCTCACTATGTGCAATGCACACTGATATTTCAAATTCTGTTTTGTTCTTTAAATGCTGGCCATGACCTACACAAATTGATTTCTGGACCTTAATAGTCTCTAATCAGCAGTGTGAACAACTCTCATTACAGGGAAGAGGAAGGGGAAACCTTGGGTTGAACAGGCATGAACAGCAGTGTTTCTTCCCTCTGAGATATGCCTCCCATATCCACAGCCCCCTTTTTTTCAACATACCGGCCTGATTACCTACTTTCCAGGTGAGTTATCTCCTCTGGAGTTCATACCTCTCCACTGGTTCTCTTAAGTAACTACTTCATACGGTTTGGCTGTGTCCCCATCCAAATCTCATAAATCTCATCTTGAATTACAGCTCCCATAATTCCCATGTGTCGTGGGAGGGACCCAGTGGGAGATCATTGAATCATAGAGGCCATTTTCCCCATACTGTTCTCATGGTAGTGAATAAGTCTCACAAGATCTGGTGGTTTTGCAAGCGGTTTCCCCTTTCGCTTGGCTCTCATTCTGTCCTGCCTGCTGCCATGTAAGACGTGCCTTTCGCCTTCCACCATGATAGTGAAGCCTCCCCAGCCACGTGGAGTCCATTAAACTTCTTCTTTGTTTATAAATTACCCAGTCTCAGGTATGTCTTTATCAGCAGTGTGAAACAGACTAATACACTACCCTCAATGACTTTCTGATTTTACCCATTGTACATGGATTGGACTCCTCAATGCTAACTCCATTCATGAAATATTTTTCAAGCCCTACCATACCCAGCATGTACAATTTGTCCCTGGCACCTTCTTGACAAACATGTCTGAATTACAGAAAACGACAGTAATAATGCATGTCAGAATTAAGTAATGTGAAGATGTGTCAGTCACCGTCACTGCTACCAGCTCTATACCTCTTTATCTGTAATCCTCCTAGCCATCTGATACATAAGGTCACATGGACATTAAGTGGCGGACTTGAGCTTCGAACCCAGGTGTTCCTGGGAAACTTGCAGATCATAGAGAAGCATGAACACAAAGGATAAGTGTGGCCTTCTGGTGGTGGGGACAGGGTATCATGAGACACAGAGCATTGATAGGTGTTATGCAGAATCTCTTTCACCCCTGGTAGAGGAATCTGTCCAAACCAAAGAGTTCAAATGAAGAACCTTCCTGCTTTCTCACAAAGACATGCTTCTGTCCATTGTGCTACTGGGCTTTTCGTCAGCCCTGAGGAATGAGAGACTTTTGTGGGGGCTCTTGTTTCTAGGCATGAGAGCAGGGGAGAGACTGAAAAGCATCTGACATTCCTGGTGTCCCATTCTCTAGACGAGAAAGAACACTAATAAGGGCCTAAATACCTGTCCAAAGGCTTCAGTCACAATCCCTACTTTGTAAGCCAGATCTTGGGGACATTTCATCGCATAAAACTAAGAAGAAAGATACATATCATGACAGCATATGGATTTGTTCACCCTCTTCCACCATTTTCACATTTTAAGAATTTTAGATCTGGGGTCAGTTGGAGTATTGCAGAGGAAAACCTTTCTCAAGGGCAGGGCTGTCATGTTCTCATGGGTCCCAGGGACTGGTTTTCAGGCTCACTAGTTTAAGGTGAGTGGAGTGGTCTCTAGGAATGGAGCATGGTAACAACCCTAGGTCATTCATTTACAGCGTACTGTAATACACTACCTTTTCCATTCCACCAGGGGGCACCATTCACATAGACTTCAACAGCAGCGGCACCAACAGGACGGCGAAATGGTGATACTGAGAAACATGCTTGAGACCATCACATGTACCTGAAAAAAATACATGGAATAAATCAAATTAATGCTCATATGATTTCTCGGTGTCCAGGGAAGTCACGGCAAAGGTGGAAACTGACCCTTACATCACTTCTTCCCTCTAGATGAATAAGCATCAGCTACATTTTCTTCCCCATTCTATGTGTCTATCCTGACCATCCACCTATGATGGGCATAGTCTTTTCATATGTGTTAGTTTTAATATTAGTCAAGATTTAGTCTAAGCCATTCTCTATTAAGTGACTTTGCAGATATCTGATGTCATCCCCATTAATGTAGCTTTTCATGTCAGATTCAGGTCTGAGTTCACCTTAATGCAGTGGTGGTTCTCACAGTGTGGTCCCCAGGTCCCCGCAACAACATCACTTGAGAACTTAGAAGAAATGCACATTTCTGGCTCCCAACTCAGACCTACCTACGGAGTCAAAAACCTAAGTGTGGGGCCTGCAATCTGTGTTTTTACAAGCCTAATGTGATACTAATTAATGCTAAAGCTTGAGAATCACTGCCTTCATGCACAGTTTCCAACCCCGATGACATGAGAAACACCTGAGACTTTCCAGAAATATAGGTGTCCTGGCTTCTCCCAGAGCCACTAAGGTGGTGGAAACAAATGTCACAGTCAAATGGATCTGAGTTTGAATTCTGGTTTTGTCGCTCACCAGCTGTGTGCCTCGTGGAGAATCCATCTTCTCATCTGTAAAGTGAAAGTCGTGGGCCTGCCTTGGAGGAATTTGTTGGAGGGGAAGGTTCAGCAAATGCCTCATAGAGAGATGGACACATAGTACGTCTTCTTCCTTGGCCTCCACCACAACTAGCCTCTTATTCACCCGGCCCGTGAGGGTACAGTTCTCACCTTGCCCCAGAATCACTAGACGAGAATGATTTGCTAGACCTGATTTCTGAAGTTTCACAAATGGACCAACATTTTCACAGTCGTTATTGGGATTTTGCCACAAATCAGTAGCAACACTCCCCTGAGATCTGACAAAGCTATTTCAAACTCTAGATCGATGAGGAGGGAGTTCAGATGAAGCCGGGTTTGCCAGCTGAGATCATTGTAATTGTTCAAATTGCTCTTGGGAGCTAGATCAGATTCCTGCTGACGCCAAGGAAGCAAAGAATGAAACTAGTTGCCTAAAAAATAAGAGGCAGCTCCTTAAGTTACCTGCCACATACAGGTTTGTTTTTCCTTAATTATCTGGGTAATTGCTTTGGTGCCTCCATCTGCCTTTACCAAGGGACGCCTGACCAGAAGAGTGAGGAATTAAAAGCACCTGTGGAGGCTGCCCGCTGACTCAAGCTGCAGGCTGTCCATCCCATCGCAGTAGCTCCTTAGCTGTCAGTGGGTTGTTTCTGTGAATGCCCCCTCCATCAGAAACTAATGAGGTTTATCTAATTAATCTAGATCTCTGCTCTTGTGGAATTGTGCACAGGTGGGGGGAAACATGGTTAAATGCTAAATTGTCAGCCTAAAGTCAAATACTTTTATTTAAAAACAATAAGCAGAATGGCTTCCTAAAATAAAAATTGGAAGAGTTGTTAAGATAGAGACCTCCGGGTTTTGCCAAGGTGCAATTGTTATACCAAAACTGTATCAATTATGGGTTTTGACAATTAAGTACAAATCAAAGTTCATCCAACACACTGTCTGAATTAGTCTCAGTACAATGTGCATAGACAGCTATCACTAGAGTTACCGAATATTATGGGAAAAATTAGAGGCAAAAGTTGAGATTGCAGCTGGTAAGAGTTAACAAAAACATCATTTGTATAGAGAAAAATGAATTTTAGAGGAGTATAAATATACCGCTTGGCATCAAAATAAAAGCCCAAGGTCAAGTCCAAGAGTAATCGAAGAGGTTCACAGTCTTCAGACTACAGAAATCCCCCTACTGATGGCACCATGAGGTCCAGCCTCCCACATACTCCTTCCTTAGTGTTTGGGGTGGGGGGAATTCCATTGTATAAATTAGAATAGGCCAGATAATGCTACAGTAACAAACGACCCCAAAGTCTCAGTGGCTTACAACCGCAAAGGTTTACTTCTTTCCCACTGTACTAGGGTTTTCCAGAGAAACAAAACCAATAAGGGATTTTACAGAGACAGAGATGGTGATATGGTTCGGCTCTGCGTCCCCACCCAAATCTCACCTGGACCTGTAATCCCCACGTGTCAAGGGCTGGACCAAGTGGAGGTAGTTCGATCATGGGGGAAGTTCCCCCATGCTGTTCTTGTGATAGTGAGTGCTCACAATATCGGATGAGTTTAGAAGCATCTGGCATTTCCCCTGCTTGCACTCACTCCATCCTGCTGCCCTTGTGAAGGTGTCTGCTTCTCCTTTACCTTCTGTCATGATGGTAAGTTTCCTGAGGCCTCCCAGCAATGCAGAACTGTGAGTCAGTTAAACCTCTTTTCTTTATAAATCACCTAGTCTCGGGTATTTCTTCATAGCAATGTGAGAATGGACTAATACAGATGGATTTATTAGGAGGAATTAGCTCACTTGATCATGAAGGCTAAGGAGTCCCATGCTCTGCCATCTGCAAGCGGCAGACCCAGGAAAGCTGGTGGTGTAGTTTGGTTTCAGATCCAAGGCCTGAGAACTAATGGGGCTGGTGGTGTAAGTCTCAGTTTGAGGGCAGAAGGAGACTGATAACTCAGCTCAAACAGGCAGGCAGAAGAAGTGAATTCTTCCTCCACCTTTTGTTCTGTTCAGGCTCTCAACGATTGGGTAATACCCTTCCATTCAGGGAAGGACAATCTATCTTATGGAGTCCACTGACTTAAACACAAATCTCATCTGGAAATACCATCACAGACACCCAGAAAAGTTTTGCCAAATATCTGGCCACTCCATGATCCAGTCAAGTTGACACATAGAATTAACCGGCACACCCACATAACACGTTGAATGAAAGTGGGCTCTTGCTTTGACACCCTCCCAAAACTTCGCTCTAAGTTCCTGGATGAAGGAGCAGTATCCAGCTGGAATATTATCAGGCCCAGGGGGAGAGAAGGGAGACATGGAGAACAATGGACTGGTTCCCAGAAATGACACGTTTCTCCTGCTCCATTTCATCGGCCACAGAAAATCAAATGGCCTCTCTTGAGTTTGGCAGAGTTGAAGAGTAAACTCCTTCCATGGGAAAAGATGAAGGAAAAGTAAAATATTTGGCAAACAGAAATACAGTCTACCATGCCGACGGAATTCTTATGCAGTCCACACTTAACTTATTCTGGACTTCTGCTCCGAGACTTCCCCTCCGATCACAGCTGAGCATCTTCTTATCACTTTTTCGGGCAAGTCAGGCTCTTATTTTATCCAAGGAGAGTTGCAGGCGCCTCCTTTCATTCCCAAAAGTACAGCAAATATCTGGATGAACATTTAAGACGATTTCCTGGAGGCTTGAGAATAAAGAGGAGAATTATAGTGGAATAAAAGAAAAATACGGCACTGGATATGAACTATCACTTTCCTGGAGTTGAGTCCATGAGTCATGCCTCTCCACTGGCTTTCTCTCTGCTTGGCCTCCCCCAGTCCACCAGTTCCCATGAACCACCAGTTTCTAGGGGACATTCTCCAACCCCACTTATCCTCACTGCAGGAAGGGCATTCTCCACCACATCCTCACCCACAGGCAACATCGTCATAATCCTACAAAGATGCAATTCTGCACATGACAAATTCAGCCCTTGATAATTTTATTCAGAGCTGTTTAAGATGTCTGGCTCAAGCTTCTTGAGTCTAGAATAGAATTTTGGATTTGCATAAATGAAGGTCCCAGTGAAGAATAATTTTAATCACAGATGATGCACGTCTCCTATCTGAACAAGAGAAAATTACAGGTATATTTGAAATGGTTTTTTTCTACTGCACACAAAAAGGAAATGGTTGGTGGGTTTGTGTGTGTTGTATATGTCTGCATGTACAAAGTGGGAGTGGTCATGTATACAGTCGGAATGTCCAGGTAATTTTGCAGTTTGTTTTGCTTTTGCACTTACTATGTCATACATGGATTTTAATATTTTATATAATTTTCTTAATTAACACAAAGACTACATAACATTCCACCCTAATAAACTAACATCATTTGTTAAAGCATTTTTTAATTTAGACATGTCCCTTTAATTTATTATTATGACGGCTGTCATAAATTGTTTCATGCATATGAGCATTTGCTTCTGTAAGATAATTTTATTGAAATGAATTCCTAGGGAAAAAATTCATGAGTTAAAAGTAGGGACGTTATTGCCTTGAGCCAACTGTTTTATATGTCTTTCCCAATTTACACTAATTATGTGTAATTTTTACTGCAAATACATTAACATATTTATTTGAAACTCATGTGGTTCAGTTTAACTTAATAAACTAATAACCTGTGATATATAGGCGATAATGTTTATTTCCAATATGAAAGATTTTATCCCCCTAAAAATCAACCTAAAAAGCTTTGCATTGGGATAGAGACAGCAACTTTTGATATAAAAACCCTCTGATCTTGAAAAATAGTATACGTGGGTCATAACTCTTTGGTGGCAAGTACCAGAAATGCAGTTTATACTAATTAATGCAAGAAAGAAGAGTTTGGGGGGATAGTGGAGTAGCCTACCTCATAGGTAGGCTAAAAAAAAAAAAAAAAAAGTGATTAACCAAACCTCCCAAGTGCAGCAATTGAAGCACAGCCAAAGATGATATTAATAACTAGAAAATGATCGGGCCCCTCTCCCATCCTCGCTTCCATTGCTTCTCTCTAGACTTCGCTTTCTCTTCTCCTACCAGAGACAGGTGTCTGCATGTGGAGCTCACTCCTAGCAGCTCCATGCCCAGAGAAGAAAAGGCTGTTGTATTGAAGGACTGGTCCAATTCTTCACCCTTCCACGTACCCACACTCTGGCGTGGCCTCCTAGTGGGTGGTGTATGCTTGTGCCTTGAGTTTGTGCTTGCGCGTTTGGCTTGTTTCGGCCAACGGCATAAGAGTAGAAGTCATAATATGACCCTCAGAGCCTAGGTCCATGTGACCTTGCAGGTTCGCATTTTCTCTCTTGCAGAACATTCCCCATCTAGTCTGCCGAAAGGTTAAAGACTGACTTAATCTGTTTTTACTTTGCTACCAAAAAAAAAAAAAAAGCATGCCTGCAGCCGGGCAGTTTGTAAAGGAAAAAAGTTTATTTGGCTCACAGTTCTGCAGGCTGGACAAGCGTGGCACTGGTAACTATCTGCTTTTGCTGAGGGCTTCCGGCTGCTTCCACTCGTGGTGGAAGGTGAAGGGGAGTCACGTGGTGTGAGAGGAAGCAGGAGAAAGAAAGAGGAGGAGGTACCAGGCTCTTTTCAAAAACCAGCTCTCGGGAGAACTCACTCGTTCTCACAAGAATGGCACCAAGCCATTTATGAGGGACCCTTCTTCGTGACCCAAACACCTCCCCCAGGCCCTGCCTCCAATATTGATGATCAAATTCTCAACATGATATTTGGGGGGCTCAGATACCCAAACCATAGCAAAGACATATGCAACAGATATGCAAACATGCAGCGTGGACTAGAGACATCCTTAAATCACACCACCCAGTGCCAGCCTAAAGACACAGGAGGAGGCCCACTGAGGACAGTGGAGCCCACTCAGCAGATCTGAAGAGGTGTGAAGTAAATGCTCACTGTTTTAAGTGATTCTAATTTTATGGTTCTTTGTTATGCAACAGTAGCTGATTAATACAGGGGGCACCTCTCTTCTAGCTCTAGTTTGAAAAGTCTCAAGAAAGAATACTCTGGCCCAGTTGGTATCAAAGGCCGGTATCTGTCCCCAACCTGTCAGATGGCTTACGAACACAGAAATGGTGCTTGCTGGCTGTCAGAGAAAATACTAGCTTTCTAATCTGGAGTACACAGTGCTTTTTTTAAGAGCCAGATTTAAAATACTCCACTCATTCATCTTTTTGAACACAAAAAGTGAGGTTAGTTAATACAGTAAATAGTAATAAAATGACATGTATTTTAAATCTGTATATGGTAAGAGAGTGAAAAGAAGAAGAGACAGGAAAAGAAGAACAAATGAAAAGCAATATTTGCCAAAACTCTGAGAAGGAGCAATAGTTCCTTAGACTAAAAACTATTTAAAAGCATACTTTCTAATAAACATACTTTAACATTTATCCAAGTCAGAAAACAATAGAATTTTCAGAAATATCATTTTACCCCAACAGAGAAAAACACCAACTGTTTTCCCAGGAAGTAAAGAGTATTTTCCCTCAATTCACAGGTATAAATGTTGCATTCAGTGTCTTTTTATTGCCATCTGGTTACTAGCATCAGCTTCCAGGCAAAGGATTAGAATAAACTACGATTTAGTGCCAAATGCAGAGGGCTTAGGCAAACTGAGCCAGTGGAAGATACAGAAGGAAACGAGCTAGAAAAGGGAGGCAAAGGAGAAAAAAAACATAGTAGGCTCAGAACAGGGATCAAAAAATCACAGCCAGAGAGTACAAACAGGAGAGCGTCACCTCTATTCTGATTCCAAGGGTCTTGAAACAAACCCAGGAGGTAATCTTCAGCCAGCCCCACAGAACACAACAGGGCAGAGAGCCCTGGCATCTCCGACAGCAGCTTCCGATGCTTGCTCCAGAGGAACCTACACAAAATCAGTGCAGAAAATAACAAGAAGATCCACAGGACTGAAGGTTGCAGCAGGGAAGGAGATGCCAGCTCCTGCCTTGGTAAGGGGCACAACAGAAAAACCTATGCACCCAAGAAAGGCAGGCAGAAGGGGACTGGGCAGGTGGCCCAGCCTCCCTGGGAAGGACATTCTAGGGATTGATTTCTTTCAGTTACGAAGTTCCCAAAAACTTAAGAGACAGGGTCTCGCTCTGTCACCCAAGCTGGAGTGCAGTGGTGTAATCATAGCTAACTGGAGCCTTGAACTCCTGAGCTCAAGCAATGCTCCTGCCTCAGCCTCCTAAAGTGCTACAGTTACAGGTATGAGCCACTGTGCCCAGCCTGTTTCCAAATTTCATTATTTGGCAAGGATTGTTCTATTGATATACTGTCCCAGTGGCCTCTCCTTGGTACCAGAAGGAACTGAAAACAGCCTGTAGATGACGAACTTGGGAGAAACCGCTGGTATATGGCTGAAACAAAGCAAAGACTGAAATTTAGGGGCCCTCTAGGATTCTGCTGCTGAAGACTTTAGAAATGATGTTACATCTTTATAATTAGAGGCATACATTGATCCAACTTTCGATATTTGCAGTAGGAAATGGGGTTAAGATCTAAATGGTCTCCCTTGCATAAGCAGTCATGACATCTGTACAGGAGTGGTTCCCCTTGCTATGAATTCACAAGAACAATGGGCAATGGTATTATACCTATGACAAATTCTAATTTACAAATAGGTAGTACACCATAAGTATGTCTTTAGGTAGGTTGAACTCAAAAGAACATATTACTTTAGAAATAAAGATACACATGGTAGATTAAGTTTTCAGGCTAGACCACAAACGTAGTTAAAAGCCATACAATGGTAGAAATGGTTTAGGTTTTTCATGCCAACTGGAATACACTTTTAGCATTGGAAAATCATAAATAGGCTTAAGCACATTGCTGTGAACGAGCTGAGAATGCGAACCATCATGTGGCCTGGTTTTCATTAGAAAATGGAATTCAAATCGCTGGCAATTGTTTTAGATGCTCAAAGAAGCTTTTGTTTTTGTTAGTTGTTGCACTAGCAACCAGAAACACATCTCTACCTCCCTGTTTCTTTATTTCCAACTCCAGTGCAGCATTTAGAATTCTTTGGGTAGCAAGGGACAGAAAATCCAACTCAAACCATCTCTATAAAGCAAATACATGGGCTCAGTTAATGAACTGCAGAGGTGTTTCAGGCAAGGCTTGATCAAGAGGCATAAGCACAAGCCCTGGCTCCCTCAGATCTCTGTTCTCTTATTCCTCAAGCTCCACCTAGTGACTTCTCAAAAGGTACTAGCACTTCTCTCATGAGCACAGCTGCCAGCCTAATATATTTATATCACACTCAGAATGCTGTCTCTCAGTAGGTCCCTGGAGAAGGCAAGAGCTTTTTTTTTCTCAGTAAGCCCAGAAAATCTCTTACCATAGCTTTAAGGGATTTTAGTGCCCACTCTGTACCTGTGACTCTGGTCAGAGAGTAGGATTGCCTGAATGATTTAATTGTGTAGGACTGGGGCTATCGTGTATGACTGTGCAGGTTGTGCACTGCACAACTTCAAGTTCACTATACACATTTATGACAATGCTAATGTGTAGTCATCCACTCTCATACTGCTATTAAGAAATACTCCAGATTGGGTAATTTATAATGAAAAGACATTTGATTGACTTACAGTTCTGAGTGGCTAAGGAGGCCTCAGGACACTTACAATCATTGTGAAGGCACTTCTTCTTAGGACAGCAGGAGAGAGAATGAGTGACAGCAGGAGAAATGCCAGATGCTTATAAAACCATCAGATCTCCTGATAACTCACTCGCTATCACAAGAACAGCATGGGAGAAACAGCCATGATTCAATTATCTCCCACTGGGTCCCTCCCATGACACCTGGGATTATGGGATTACAATTCAAGATGAGATTTGGGTGGGGACACAAAGCCAAACAATGTCAAGACGATACCCCTTAGAATTCTCTGACACAGAGATTCTATTTGGGGCCCATTTCTAGAGATGGGGGTGGGATCCATATCACCTATAACACGTGGTTTGTGAATTAGGGAGGCCACTCTGAGCTGGGTGAAGAAGGCTATAAAACATGCTTGGGAGGCAGCCAGTAGAAGCCCACTACTGCCAGATGGCAAGAAAGTGGCAGGGCCAGGTTGGGTGCGGTGGCTGATGCCTAAAATCCCAGCACTTTTCGAGGCCGAGGCTGGTGGATCATCTGAGGTCAGGAGTTCGAGATCAGCCTGGCCAACTTGGTGAAACCCCGTTTCTACTAAAACTACAAAAAATTAACCAGGCATAGTGGCAGGCACCTGTAATCCCAGCTACTCGGGAGGCTGAGACAGGAGAATTGCTTAAACCCAGGGGGCAGAGGTTGCAGTGAACCGAGTCCATGCCACTGCACTTCAGCCTGGGTAACACAGCAAGACTCCATCTCAAAAAAAAAACACAGCAAGACTCCATCTCAAAAAAAAAAAAAGGAAGAAAGAAAGTAGCAGGGCCCTATGCCCTTTCACACATTCCCTACCATGAAATAGGAACCCTAGATAATTACAGAGAGAACAAATTAAAATAACTTGGAAAATGCTCCATTCCACCTTTGAGTCCTAACATGTGTGAGTAAAACACACAAAATACTCATTCTCATCCATGTCATTATTTATGGGTTTGAGTGCTTTCTGAGTCAGCCCTTCACCTTCACAGCAGCAGCTCCAGGGACAGCTGGCAGATAAGATTACCCCCGCTGGAGATGTGAAGCAAGTCAAGGCATCTCCCTGCTCAGGTGGAGCCCCTCTCCCGCTTACTGCCACGGAAACTCCCTGCTTACCTGTGTGCTATGAGAGGGAAATCCTGTGAAATACGATGAGAGTGGTCAGGAAAGTTGAGTGACAGAGAGGCCAGAGGAGAAAGCACAGAGGGAGAAGAGGAGATTCAAGGCAAGGAGTGGAAAGCTTTGGAACAATGGTAGCCACCAACCAAAGGGTCCGAAGTGGTTCGCTAGGGCTGCCGTAACAACGCACCACAGGCCGGGTGCCTGAAACAACAGAAGGGTATTCCCTCACAGTTCTGGAGGCTGGACGTCCAAAATAAGACATCAGCAGGGTTGGTCTGAGGCTGTGAGGGAGAGTGTTCCATGGCTCCCTCCTAGCTTCTGGGGATGGCGGCGATCTTCCGTGATCCTTGGGTTGGAGATGCATCTCCCAGTCTCCGCCTTCCTCTCCACGTGGAGTTCTCCCTGTGTGTGAGCCTGTCTCCAGCCTCCCCATTTTAGAAGGACATCAGCCATACTGCATTAGGATCCACCCTAAAGGTTCACCCTGAAATGACCTTGTTTTTACTTGGTAACAACCCTATCTCCAAATAAGGTCACATTCTGAGGTAGTGGGGGTTAGGATTCTAACACATGAATTTGGGGGGCACACAATTCACTTCATAACAGTCACTAAGTCTTCAGAGCGGAGCAGAACTATTCAGCATTTGAAATCTGGCTAATCCAAATCCAGGTGAGCTGTGAGTGTAAAATACACACCAGATTTTTTTTAATAATGAATGTGCAATATTGCAATAATTTTTATATAGATTACCTGCTAAAAGTAATATTTTGGATATATCTGGTTAAATAAAATATATTAAAGTATTCAAATTAATTTCACCTCTTTTACTTTTTAAAATGTGGTTGCTAGAAAATTTTAAACCTCACACGCAACTTGCATTTAGCTCACTTTATATTTCTATTGGATGACACTGATCTAGAAACAGAAATTCAGAGTCTTTGACATTCTGTGAGAAGAGTCTGGTCACTCTGTGAGAAGAGTTTCTGAAATGTCCACATTGTTCTCTGACAAGGATGGCAAAATTAAACATTCAATTCATTGAATGGAAGTGACATATAGTATGTGGTAAATATCAAACTTTACACCTGTGCAACCAAGTTTAAATTTTAAACAATTTCTCTTAGAACCTAAGTGGCAGATATATTTGATCAATAAGAATCACACTTCGTTTTTATTACTAAGAACTCAATTTGGAACAGGTAACCCAATATCATCTCGTAAGAGTGGCTTTTGTTTAAAGCAATCACCTTTTCATTTACCTTGTGTGAGAAAAACAAGGCTCCGTATCAAGCGCGCGACTTCACTAATAATTACATCAGAATGGCATGGGTCCTTATTAAAGATGGCATACAAGCCAGATTTTGCATATGCTTCGTGCAGATAAATCATGAGCTCTGTAGGGAAGTTATGTAAACAGAGATGCGTTTTTGCTTTTATGAAATACGCTGGGTTATAAATACTCTGAGCTTGTTTATATAGGCAGCTGGTTTGTTCACTTAATGAAGACATTAATTTGCCATTCAGTTTGGACTGATTGCTTATTAGCTGCTCTCTCCTGACCAACAGCTCTGACTTAAAAACCCCGTCAGCAGATCGGACCGTAGGTAGTGGTGTGCTGCCATCTATAGCTGGAATGAGAAAAATAGCAGGTGCAGCAAGGTCTGCAAAGCCACACTACTAAGAAGACTTACAGTGCCAAAATAGCCACAGTTTTTTTTAAGTTAGAAAAGAAATACATTCCAAGGCCCACAACTATGGCTCTTTTCCCATGTTAAAATCATTGTAAGGTATTGATTGATTTGCAAGCAAAATAACTTAGATAAAGCAAACTGTGTAATATCCCAACTGCAAACCTTAACCCAATTATTATTGGTGGAGCAGGTGCAAAAATATCTGCAATACTGTTAACTCAAATGGCACAAGACCTACTGTAATCATTTTCCAGGTCCGCTACTGCTCGCCTTTGCCCAGAATTCTTGTCAGGATTTCTTTTTCCTACTCCAGGATGCCACCACCAGCAACATCCAACGTTTTTGGAGGCCCTCTTATGTTTCCAGGCATCGTCCTACTTAAGAAGCAGCACAGACCAAATGAATCTCCTGCACTTGCGATGCTTACGTTCTGGTGGAGTGAGACAGTTGAACACTAGACTAAGTAAAGAAGCTCATTCTGTATTGCAAAGGTGGCAGGCATTATGGAGAGAGAAAACAAGAGGGCAGGATACAGGGATTGGAGGTACAATGGTAGGAAGGAGGAAGGATGTGGATTTGGTTTTGTTTTGTTTTGTAACAGAGTCTTGCTCTGTCACGCCACTACTGAAGTGCAGTGGCATGATCTCGGCTCACCGCAACCTCCGCCTCTTGGGTTTGAGCAATTCTCCTGTCTCAGCCTCCCAAGTAGCTGGGATTACAGGTGTGTGCCAGTCATGTAATTTTTGTATTTTTAATAGAGACAGGGTTTCGCCATATTGGCCAAGCTGGTCTTGAACTCCTGGCCTCAGGTGATCCACCCACCTCGGCCTCCCAAAGTGCTGGGATTACAGTCTTGAGCCACTATGCCCGCTGGATGCAGTCTTAATGAGGGCAGTCGGGGGAGCCTCACTGAGAGGATGACAGTGGGGCAAATGTCACATTTCCAGGAGTTCCCAGGAGAGGATAGGGGCCTGGGAATGAGGCCAGAGGGTTGAGGAGGAAGCTTATTGTGGAAGGCCTCTGAGGCTGCTGACAAGATACCAGCTTTTAGCTGAGTAAAATATCACTTTTTCCTTTTAGATACCTGCCTGATGGACCCCTAGGTTTTGTGAACTCAAAGTATCTGAGACAGGTCTTCATTAATTTAGAAAGTTTATCTTGCCAAGGTTAGGAATGTCGCTGTGACAGCCTCAGGAGGTCTTGGGTACATGTACCCAAGTGGTTGGGGCACAGCTTGGTTTCATGCATTTTAGCTTGATTTCATACATTGATAAGACATCAATCAACATGCATAAGATGTACATTGGTTTGGTCCAGAAAGGTGGGACAATTTGAAGTAAAATCTTCCAGGTCAGAAGTAGATGAGATGCAAAAGGTTTCATTCTTTGGGGTCTTCGATTAGCCTTTCACTAAATACATCTGAGGTGAGATGGGTAGAGGAATACTCACTGATGCCTTAGTCTGACTCAGTGAATCTGCATTTTTACATAAACAACAGGGCAGAGGAAGCAATGAGGCATGCATTTGTCTCCAGTAAGCAGAGAGATGATTGTGAGTTGTCTGTCCTCCATCCTGCCCCTGTGAAGATACGCTATCAATTCATATGGCCTAGATGAAATTCAGCAGAACTGTTTTAAGGTAAAGATCTTGAAGCTCACAAGGAATTTCCTTGTGGGCATATTGTGAGTGAGATGTGTAGCTTTTTCTTTTCTTTTATTTAGGAATAAAATGGGAGACAGGTTTGTCTGATGCAGTTCCCAGCTTGACTTTTCTCTTTGGCTTAGTGATTCTGAAGTCGAGATTTACTTTTCCTTTCACAGTTTTTCTCATTTTTTTCTTTGTTTAAAATCATGTTTGATAGCTTTATGGTTGCGGTGGTGGTTGTTGTCTCAAGATTCATAAGTATTCACAAAAGCAAATTTTAATAAATAACCATGTTCACCCAGATGGACTTCTTTTCAATATTTTTTTATTCAGAGAGATTTTGATATACCTGGTTAAAATCATACTGTACATGTAAGTCACTTGCTTTCATGTTTATCATCTATCATGAGCATTTTTCATGTTATTTATTTCATGTTTATGCCATGTTTACCATAAACATTTTGTTAGCTAAAAACTCATAAAGGGACAATCATTGTGTCAAATTTTGAGGTTACTGTGAGTAAGTATTAAGTGAAAAAGTTATAAAAAGAGCTGAGTACAGTGTCAAATCTTAGTTTGAGTAGAGATACAATATAGTGTTTTGCTTTTTTCCATTTCTAAAAGTTTATTCAAAATTGTTTACTAACAGCAATGCTATGATGGACATCTTGCTATAAGAACAAATTTTATTTTATTATTATTTAGGATTAAAAATAATCCTAAAAATTAGGATTATTATTTTTCAGGATGGATTCCTTGCATACAATTAGTAGGTCAAAGGTTATGGCTAGTTTAAAATGTTTTAAATAAAATATCAAATTTCTTCTCCAAAGCATAAAAGCTATTTTAAATACTACCCTCCTTGTGTTAGAATGCCAATTTAATTCCCCCTCATTTTTTTGTTTTCTACTTTGATATATTTTTTACTTCTTTCTATTTAGCACCTTTTACTTTTTTTTTTTTTTTTTTTTTCGAGACAGAGTCTCACTCTGTAGCCCAGGCTGGAATGCAGTGGTGTGATCTCAGCTCACTCCCGGGTTCAAGCAATTGTCCTGCCTCATGCTCCCAAGTAGCTGGGATTACAAGTGCCGGCCACCACACTCGGCTAATTTTTGTATTTTTAATAGAGATGGGGTTTCACCATGTTGGCCAGGTTGTTCTCAAACTCTTGACCTCAAGTGATCTGTCTGCTTTGGCCTCCCAAAGTGCTGGGATTACAGGTGTGAGCCACCATGCATGGCCCACTTTTTACATTTCTAATGAGAAATAATGATAAAAATCTTCAAGAGCATTTTTAATCCACACAAGCTGGCTCCAAAGTCCCTGAGTTCCTGGTTACTCAGTGCTCCTGTTTTCTCTTATGTACTCTGCAGGCCCATGCCTGTTGCTCCTTTGTCTTGCTGTAGCTTTCTGTTCTTTTAACTGGATAGGGTCAAATGTGTAAAGATGAAAGGTCTTAGCCCTCTAGTTGTTGTTTGGATGACTCTTAAATCTTGAAGCCAAATTGGTTTTCACTTTTACCCTGAATTGCTAACAACCAAAAGTGCCTTGCCTGCCCCACCCATGAAGGAAAGGGCAGAGAAAGTGACAATCCCAGTGGCCCTCCCTCTCCCCTGCCCCCGGGGAAGAGCATCCCTGCTTCCCAGTCACTCCAGCAGTAAGGAAAGGGCAAAAGTGAGGGGTGGATGCCAGGCCACAGGTACCAGCTCTCACCGCATGTGGGGACTGGGTGAGTGGGAGAAGCAGATCACACTGACTCCACTAGATCCAGTAGGAGGAAACAGAATTGGTCTCTGGAAACTTGTCTCACGTTCTCCTGTGGTCTGAATGTACGTCTCCCCAGCATTCATACATTAAATTCCTTACGCTTAAAGTGATGATATTTGGAAGTGGGTCTTTGGGGAGTGACTGGGTCATGAGGGTGGAGTCCTGGTGAAGAGGCTTGAGAGAGACCTCTTGTCCCTTCCAGAATGCAAGGATGCAGCAAGAATGCACGGTCTATGAACCAGAAAGCAGGCCCTCAGTAGACGCTAAATCAGCAGACAACTTGATCTTGGACTTCCCAGCATTCAGAGCTATGAGAAATAAGCTTCTGTTGTGTATAAACTACCCAGTCTATGGCATTTTGTTACAGCAGCTTGGACAGACTAAAAGGCACGCCACCCGGGTTCCTGTCTCGTCAGCCTGTTACAATCTACATGAGAGGTGAGGGTCCTCAAGACAGTTGCATGAGAAAATACTATATGATTAGACAGTTTAAAGGGCAAATTACACATCCAGACTCACACATTGAACCCTGCATTTACAACCTCTCACTCTCACACAGGCATTCCAGACACCACCACCACACACACCTTAAATTTTATGTGTGAAGGGAAAATAAATCTTGGGACCCTTAAATCACTAAGCTAAAGGGAAAGTCAAGCTGGGAACTGCTTGGGACAAACCTGCCTCCCGTTTTATTCAGTCACCCCTCTGCTCACTCAGATAGATACATATCTGATTGCCTCTTTTGGAAAAGCCGATCAGAAACTCACAGGAGTGCAAGCACTCATCTTTCACCTATCTGTGACCTGGAAGCCCCTTCCCTGCTTGGAATCTTCCTGCCTTTGCTTCAAGTCCCGCCTTTCCAGACCGAACCAATGTACTTCTTACATATATTGACTGATGTCTCATGTCTCCCTAAAATGTACAAAACTAAGCTGTGCCCCAACCACCTTGGGCACATGTTATCAGGACTTCCTGAGGCTGTGTCACCTACCCATCCTCAATCTTGGCAAAATAAACTTGCTAAATTAACTGAGACCTGTCTCAAATTTGAGGGGTTCACATGTGTATGCATATTTTATTTGTATATATAATTCAGGCAAGCGTTTTCTTCTCACACAGCTTCAAAAGTAGACTGTATGTCAAAGGCATACATGTAAAGCTTTGGCCCGAATCGTCCTCTTGAGCAGAAGTCTTAGATATCAACCACCACATGAGAGCCACATAGCATGCCTCACCTGCAGTAGACTCATCACTGAATTTAACAATGGCTTTGACCTCGTGTTCCACAAATCTGCCAAAGCAGGTGTTCACCATCTCACTGAAGAGAAACATCTTCCACTCTGTTGTTTAGGAAAGGAACCCAGGGACCGTCTGTGATTCCTTTATCCTTTTTAGCAGCTGTTTTTCTACCTGAGGCCAGGCACCTCTACCATGTTTCATGAATCTGGACACTGTTTCACTTTCCCACAAACACAGCAAAAGCCAGCCTCAGAGGCTAAGACTGGGAAGAGCCAAACTGCTCCGTATATTCCAGGGAGAGGAATGTGGGACCCCTGGGGCCAATGAAGGAGTAGAATGGAGGAAGGAAGCCGGGGGCAGAATAAGGCTTGGAGACAACATGAGGTTGGGGAGCCTGTGAAAATCCCCCAAAGGGAGCGGAGGATCTTCTCACAGGTCTATCTAACAATGTTCACTTTCAAGCCGTCTGTATTGCTGTGATATAAATACAATATTTCCCAAATTTTCAATAAAGCGTACTCTACTCATAAACATCTAGTGCCAGAGGTATATGAATTATTCTTTCATTTATTTATTTTTGTGGAACTAAAGGAAGTGGTTGAGTTTAAGGTTTCCACCACCCATGTGTAAAACCGAACAAGGCAATCGAGAAACTGAACAAATTTGACGGAAGCAGGCACCTAAAACAGAGTGACCATAGGACTAAGCCACTCATGCCACTAATACATTTACACTCCAAGAATCTTCCGTTACCCACTGTCCCAAATTAAAGAGGGATTCAAAAACAACGGTGGTGATTGATGTGAATTTCCAGGGGGTATGAGTAGAAGTTTGAGTCAATTGCTCATGCCTGTAATCCCAGCACTTTGGGAGGCCGAGGCGGGTGGATCACAAGGTCAAGAGATCGAGACCAGCCTGGTCAACATGGTGAAACCCCGTCTCTACTAAAAATACAAAAAATTAGCTGGGCATGGTGACGCGTGCCTGTAATCCCAGCTACTCAGGAGGCTGAGGCAGGAGAATTGCCTGAGCCCAGGAGGCAGAGGTTGCGGTGAGCCGAGATCGCCCCATTGCACTCCAGCCTGGGTAACAAGAGGGAAACTCCACCTCAAAAAAAAAAAAAGAAGTTTGAGTCAGTCTTACTTTGATCTCAAGAACCGGAAGTCCCAACATGGAAGACATACGTATAAGGAACTTCTGTCTGAGTGACAGTAAGTAATATTCCTTTGGCTATACTATGGCTAAGCATCAAAACCTGGCTTGAAAACTAGGTCTGGGCCAGGAGCGGTGGTTCACACCTGTAATCCCAGCACTTTGGGAGGCAGAGTGGGTAGATCACTTGAGATCAGCAGTTCAAGACCAGCCTAGCCAACATGGTGAAACACTTTCTACCTAAAATACAAAAACTAGCTGGGTGTGGTGGTGCACGCCTGTAATCCTAGCTACTTGGGAGGCTGAGGCAGGAGAATAGCTTGAGCCCAGGAGGCAAAGGTTGCTGTGAGCTGTGATCACGCCACTGCACTCCAGCCTGGACAACAAAGCGAGATTCCATGTCAAAAAAACAAAACAAACTAGGTCTGTCTTCACTGTAGGTTTATGCTTTCCATTCCTCCCCGCAGTCCCTGTACTTTCTGAAAGGGCTTGGATTTGTGCCTGATCATTGCCTAAATTTGTGTAATTCCTTTGGTCCTTAAGTGCATACTTCACACTCACCCTATTTTAAGTGTGCTGGCAGCTGTCTGCCCTCCCAGACTCTAGTGAACACAAGATCAGACTATTAAGTGCTTATACTAGCAAAATTCTCCTACCTTATCTTAGCAGCTACATGCTCTACTCCCCATTCCTGTGTCAAACTCCATCCTTGATTCCACATTAAGCTTCCCTCCCAGATGTTACAGTTTAGCTGAAACAGAGCTGTCTGAGTAGATACCTGAGGTTCTCAGGATGGTAATGGAACACTTCTTGGCACATCATATTTTCCATGGAACCCTGAAACAGACCCCTCAAATATAAGATGCTGAGAATAGTAGATGAGGTCTTCTAAAACCAGAGCAAAAGCTCAAATGAGATGAAAACACAGTGTTTAAAAAAAGAGTTCTTCAGAAAACCTTATTCCTAAGGCTTTAACAGTAGTCTCGTGCCCAGCGGTTAAGGCTATCATTTAAATCAAAGCAAGGGAAATGTAAGCATGATTATTTCACATGAAATTAACAGTTCAAAGCAGAAATACCGTCAGTTTCTGAGGTGGACCAAAGAGGTATTACCTTAGAAAGCTTAAGTTAGAATGGATATTTTCATATAGTGTGCTGAGTATTGCTAACAGGATCTCCTGGCGAGAGATTAATGTCACATGGGAAAGCTGCATATCAAGATGGTATCTGAAAAATTATTTAGGTCCAGTATCCTGAAAGAAGGAAATTAACTGTTTAGGAAACAGCTGACTTTGGGGACAGTGATTAGGAATAAACAAAGAGTAGAGAAGGAAAATAGTGTCTGCTTCAAAAGATGGCTGTTTGAAAATGAAAAGGTAATGTGCTGTCCTCAATTTTTAAAATCTTTTCTGTGATCTTTGCATTTGTACTTTAAGAATGTGGATCACAGAGATGAAGAAGAGGAAAAAGAAGTGTTTGCAGTTAAACACAAGATCAGCCTTGGCTTTTAATCCTGAACCTATGTAGTGGAGTCAGCAGATGAGTGGGCAAGTTCATGGCTTTCGTGGGAGTCTGCTCCTCTTCTGAGATACCTTTCTCTTTTCCTGCAAGCTTTTCAAAGCCCCCAGACTCTGCTTCCACATAATTCCTTTCTACATTCTTCCCTCCACGTTCTACACTCTAGCCCTGGAACACAATCTTCCCTCAACCTCTTTGCTCCTTTCCTCCCTGCAGAGATGGAGTGTGCTGGCTGATCGATAAATCTGAAAAGAGTAACTGGTTGTCCCCTGCCCTGCATGGCCATTCTTCCTCTCGGGATGTGTCTGTCTCCAAATCGCACCAGTTGCACTCTGCGCCTCACACCACCATGCTGATTAGTGAAGTATAAGTGCTGCTGTGCTGCCCAGAGGAAAATCTCCCTTCACAGAAACTACAGGTGGAAAAGTAAGTTACTTCCCTCTGAGAATAAACAACCTGATAAGGCCAACTTGCCTCATTCTGGGGTTTGCACTAGGATCTCACGCTAAGCTACTCCTTTATCAGCAACTGAGGTTTTGTTTGGGTTTCCCATCTACCATTCCTTTATGTTAGCTCTCACATTCTTCATAGCTCAGGAAAGGAATATGCAGTGTTCCTTTGGAAACCTAACAACTGGTGGGGCAGCATTGTATAGAGACTCTGAAAACTCAAAACCAGAAGAGCAGAGTTTGGGTAGTAACAGATGCATGTGATTGGGAGTAACAGACACTTATGAACCATGGGGTGTGGTAGAGGCTGGGACATTTTACCTTCGGTTGTGTGTGGACGCTTGTATTAGGCCAGGTGGGTTTTTATAGTAGTGACATTGGTCTGGGTAAGAGGTTATAAAGCAGGCTGTGAGCATATTGAATCTAGAGGGTCACTGTGGCTTATGGTGTCTCTCCTTAGAGAATGACTTTCTGTGGAGTCCCAGCAGGTCTCCTGAGGCCTTTGGAGAGGCTGATGGGCATCTTCAGTGAAAGGCGCAAGGACTTCAGAAGAGACATGTGGTGCTTCTCAGAGGATGGTGCAATTCCTTCAGGGACTCAGGAGTTTAACTGGCTCAATGCCAAGAGTCTAAGTGGCTCAGCATTAATAACAAGACACTCACAAGATTATCACAGCATTTGCACCACCTGTTTCAAAATCAAGCCAATTCCCCAGCCATGCAAGCAGTTGTCCAAGAAAAGTCATGTTCTCAGAACACAGTACCTGGCGTGCCCAAAGGCTGTGGAAGATACTCAGTGGTATCTGAGGCAAGGAAAATCGATGGAGAAAATCCTCACATTAGCTTTCCCCAATGCCTGTCAGTCAACGCTGACCCTTTTTGGAATGCACTACCCATGATTTTTTTATTTTTTTGAGGGAGTCTTGCTCTGTCACCCAGGCTGGAGTGCAGTGGCGTGATCTTAGCTCACTGCAACCTCCACCTCCCAGGTTTAAGCAATTCTCCTGCCTCACCCTCCCAAGTAGCTGAGATTACAGGTGCCTGCCACCACACCCAGCTAATTTTTGTATTTTAGTAGAGGCGGGGTTTCAGCATCTTAAGCAAGCTGGTCTCGAACTCCTGACCTCGTGATCTCCCCACCTTGGCCCCCCAAAGTACTGGGATTACAGGTGTGAGCCACCATGCCAGGCCACTACCCATGATCTTAAACCCAACTGGCAGAAGTTCCCTCCACACTCCCCATGGACTGCAAGAGGCCCTAGAAAGTGGGTGCAGCATGGCAAAGAGTAAATGCGGACAGCAGCCCGTGGGTCCCTATCCATCAACAGCAACATGGCAGTTTCACAGGGACAGACCCAGGGCCAACAAGTGCTTGGCAGAGCAGATGGCCTCAAGACGCCACTGCTGCAATTTCCAGGAGAAAGGGAGACTTAGGTATAGCTGGGAAAAAGAATCAGTACTGATTTTCACCTATTTTCAAGGCAGCAGGGTTCCAGCATACTACAGAGTGCTAGCAAGGTTTTAGCTTCTAACCGTTAACACCAGGCCAGCATGGCCCTTGGTGTATCAGCCACCCCAAATTCCATTCTGCATTCAGGTGCAAGGAGGGAACCATGAAGGGACCTTGGATCCACGTGGTCCATCTATAGTTGATTCCAGATTACTTAAATCTATGTAAAGATAGATTTAAGATGCATCCTCCATCCCTAGAGGGCAACTTTCTTAGGCCTAAATATCCACTGTGGCTCAGGCCTGAAAACTCCTGTACACAGGGATGTGGGCTCAGAGCCCCTACAGGGAGCCCTCACTCAACAGTCCCAGGTACCAGAAACACCTTGTTGGAAAGGGAAATGTAAATTAAGTTGTCATGAAGTGGTCTTTCCACCAGGAATGATCAGGGTATATGGCCAAAATTCAGCCCTATTTGAGCGTCCTTCCAATAGAAATTAGGATCAAAAGTTGTGAGTCACAGAACACTGGGCCATCTTTGGGGAGCTGAAACCAAGTTTTGCTTTTTTTCCAGATACTACTGAGGTTTGACTGTGGTCTTTGGCAGCGCTAGTTACTGAGCTTTGGAGCAGTGTAGCATGGGATAACTGCTTCAGTACCTGGGAATTGGCTTGCTTCAAAACAAGCGTGGTTGTGGGGCCAAGGCTATGATAATTTTGTGATAACTTTTCTGACTTGTTGGAAATAGATGCTTTGTGCCACAAAGAAAAATTAGTGAGATAAAGTTAGCACGTCTGAGACTCAGCCTTGAACTTAGTTCCTCTGGAGCACTGCAGGAAAAATCACCCCCTTAAAGACAATTCCAGCTACAGCCTCTTGAAACAATCTCGACTGGACCTGGGCATCAAGAACTTCTCTGGCCAAGGCTGATCCGAATGAGAAATCTGGCAGGATAGTCTTGGGATTTATTTTTCTTAAAGTTTTGTACTTTGAACTCAGGTGGACAAGATAATTTGATTTGCTTTAGTTCCTTTAGTCTTTAATGCCTTTAGCTCTTTTTAATTCAAAGGGTCTTAATCTTTGCATTTTATTCTCTAAAAGTTGAATAAAAGTTGAACTTCTATTCAGATTTGGATATCATTAGGTTGCTAGCATTTTATTCCTGGACTTTCATGCATTTACTTATGGTAATCTTCTGTCGGGATTTAATCTCAATGCACAACCTCTGGTATGCCATATGAGACAATGAGGTAAAGAGAATTAGGGATGGGAAAAATGTTCAGTCTTTGGTACAGAGTAGTCTTTGAATTCATTTAGTTACTAGTACACTGCTGGATCCAGAGCTTTCTGAGACCAAATATTCATTGACATCCCCAGGGAGTCACAGCTGCAACGACTGGTGTTGGGAAGTGTCTTCATAAAGGCCAGAGGTCTGCCTTCTGGAACCGCTGCTCTCCTGCTCAAGACCATCAGTCACAGCCCTGGTTGAGCAGTGGCTAATGTTTGAAGGCAACTTGAAGCTATGGAGCATGAAAGGGAAACACTCTTCCCTAAGACTTCCCTAGTTTAAATCTCCAGGGCAAGAAACACCCTCTAGCCTCTGTATCCCTTCACTCCCATTGGCCCTGGTGAAGTCATCGCTGATTGTGAGTAAATTTTGAGTCATTAAGCCTGTTTGGCGTGGCCCACCGCTTGCTCACGGAATTTGTTCCCTGTATACATTTTTCTGCTCCTTCAAGAGCTCTGCCCCTTTTGGGGTGGGCCAAGGTGACCAGGTGGATGGATGAAGTCTGCCTAATTCCAGAATGCACGTCTAGCAGTTTCACTGGGCTAAAGAGCTAGAAAGCCATGGTTCCACGCTGGGTTCCATCAGTGATATGGACTTCACCTACTTTTTATTTCTCAAATGGTTAAAAACTCTGGCCAGGGCAAAGGTGCTATTTATTGGCCTTTCTCTAAAACCTCAATCCTGTATTACATTCTGACCTCAGACCTTCGATAAATCAATCTGGGTAGGGCAATATGCAAGATGCCAGGACACCCACTGAAGAACATGCAAGTGGGGCTTCCTTCTTCCTCCCACTGTGACAAAACCTCCTTCTGTTCCTTTAACACACGCTTATTTGTGCCAAGTGTCCTCCTCACCCCTGAGACTATCCTTCTCCCAGTTCAGACTACAACCATTCAAAGCTTGGTGAAATCCCACGTTTCTCACCCTGTCTCCTTTGAATTCGTGTGGCCACCACACTACCTCACACACTGAGCACTTTCTTACAAGTCATCTTGATTCCACTGTTGGTCTAGTCAGGGTTTCTCAGTGTCAGCCTGATCCATACCCTGGGCAGGCAAATCTTTGCTGTGAGGGCTGTCCTGGCCTCTGCCCCTAGAAGCCATATCCTATATCCTGCCCCCATGGTTTGTGTCTCTGGGAATTGCCAAGTGTCCCCTAGGCAGCAAAACCATTCCCAGTTGAGAATCACTATGACTAGACCAGAAGACTGTGCCCTGCATGTCCTATACCACTGAGCAGCTACCCAAAGCTTGGTCAGAAAGGCCTGGTTGGAAATAGAATAGAATACAAAAGCTACTCAGCAGATAAGTTTTTAAAAATTAGTGACTAATAGAGATGATACCCCTGAAGGGCCCCTATACTTCTCTATCCAATACTAAAATTAAGTAAAATCAGAAGCAAAGCTAAAATCTGTGCTTCCTAAAACAGCTGAATGCTGGAAATTTTTTCTTCAGGCATGATTATCAACTAAAGAAAGATTATCTTCTACAAATTCAGACATACTAATTACCAGTCAAAACACTAATTGAGTAAATCCATGAAGTGAGAAAATGAAAAGGGAATATAGTACAACTCTATTCAATTAGAAGCAATTTTACAGAATTTTATTTAACTGTCAATTTATCACCAACATCTAACACTTTATAGTTTAGGTACATTTGGGTAAGAACATTAGGAAGAAAATGTAAATTAAATACTACGAAAGTATGCTTTTAATGAAACATGGTCTCAGTAGAATATGGACATAAAAGTTTAGTGGTTTTATTGCATTGTTAGAAAATATTACGAAAGATACAAAAAAAATCAATGTTATTATTTCTGCTCCTTTTACAATCAGTATGCCATCTTTCACCATTACGGCTTTAAATTTTCATTCAACCCAACAAGTTTCAAAGAACAGTTTATTGCATGCCTTAATAAAACATTTAAAATATTTACAAATTCAAAATAGATGTTTTATAACTGAAAAAAAAAAAGTTCACCTGAGAATTCACTGTAACATTGCCATTTTTTTTCCAAGTTGTTACTGTGGCTGAGTGTCCACGTGCAACCTGTATCGTCTACTGTATCTAACGTACTTAATTCCTTATTTAAAATTCATTAAGCAGTAAGCTATAGTAAACTGTTAAACTTTACAGATGGAGAACCAAGACTGCATCCAAATTTGTTTTGAATATGACAATTTAACAAATTATTTGCTATAGTTCCAGAATTTGAATAAGAAAAAAAATAAGGTAATGTTATTTTACCAAATTCAACATAACAGCTTTTAAAAAATCATCAAGCATTGAGAAGGCCAGTACATAAAATAATGAACAATGATAATGTGAATATGCAATATACAAACTGAAAACATTTCAAAATTCTGCATGAAGGAAAAAGTATACACTGTATACTCATTGTCCTATCATTTGTCTTCGGCAGCCTCAAAAAAATATTGCCTTGAAACATTTTCTTAGAAAAAACTTCTTTAGAAGTTAATGTTAAAATAGGCATAAATGTGTAATGCTATGCAATATACAGAAAACTTACCCACTTTACGGCCAAAAGACAAAGATACAATCTTTTTTATCTGTCCATCTGCATTACAACTTGAAAATCATGTAGGTATGAGGTAGTGTAGTTACTTGTATTACATGCTGGCTATTTAAAGTAATGCTAAATTTTAAGAAATTACACTTGGCCAGTAATTCTGTCATTAACAGAAACCCTTAATGCTAAACTGTTTATAGGTAGAGAGAAATTTAAACCAAGTGCTTTACAAATTATATTTAATATCTGCAGACAACTATGTTTTATCATAAAATAGTAATCTTTCAAAGCAAATACAGTAGCAATTAAAGCAAAAGATTATTTGACATTTGCACATACACAAACTGATACTACCAATAGTTGAGTGTACTCTGAGGTAGGAAATCAAGGGTTCCATTGGCTTAAGATTTTTACACATGTTGTAAACCAGAAGTTCTTATATTATTTTATATTGTGAAGTTGAAATTTAAAATTACAAGTATCAAAGAAATACCTATATGGGGAGATATATATATATACACACGTACACGTACATACATACACACACACACACACACTCACTCTCCTCTCACTCTCTCTCTCTCTCTCCTGCAGTATGGGTTGCATTATCAGAATTATTCTCCCTGACAAATTCTTGAGTGTACTTACAAAAGCTACTAGAAAATAACAAGTCCAACTAATTTTCTCTTACAAATAAGTCATTAACAGAGGTAACATAAAAACCACTGAAAATATACTAGCAATATCCTCCCCCACATCCTGATCAAAAAGGGTAACATTTGACAAATTACTCCAACACATGAAGACTGGTCCCCATATACTCTCAAGGGCAAGGCCACTTGTTTCACACTTGTTTGTACATAGTGGGTGGTCGGTGCCCACATTAGCTAGACAGGCCCTTCACTAGGCTCATGATGCAGTCTACAGAAGTGTTGCTTTCAGCCCTCTGATTTTGGTGACATCGACACTACAAACTATTCCTTTGTACCCATTAAAACTGGGTTCTGCCAATGTTTCTGTGAATGTGAATATAATCTTTTTTTTTTTTTAATTGCTGAGAAGGTCCATAGCTTTCATTTGACTCTCAAACAAATCTAACTCCAGCATGCCTAAAAGTCACTGCAAAATGTTATGCAATAGGTGCTCAATTAACTGTTTTGTAACAGGACTGAACAAACACTAAGACTGATCTTTAAATGCCCAAGTTAAAATGATTTGTGTGTCTTTCTACCACACCAAATTTGGGGAAGAAAGCAAGGATTAAACCTGGTTTTCAAATGCAAACCCACAACAGAAAAAGATTGAGTTTCATCCTATTTCACAAACCTAGAGTTGCTGCAGATACATTTTTCTCTGTAATAACGCTTTTCACAAGTAAACCATATGACTTCCAAAACAGGACGAAAAATGAACTGCACTCCTGATAAAACATAGCAATACTCTTTCCCCCATATCTGGTTTTCTGGCACTGGTGACCTATGGTGGACAAGTGAACAGCCCTACACGTTGGTAAGCTCTCCAGATTCTAGTGAGCCTGAGATAATGCTGCCAGTGTAATCACTCACGCCACTGTATTCTGAGTCCTATTTCTTCTTCCAAAGGGAAAAGAATGTTAGGAAATAGGAAGTCTGTGATGGGTCCAGATGTGGTAGAGACTGAAGAGGGGAAAAAAAAGAGAAAAAGTGACACTTAATCTGTTTATACAGCCAGAATTTCTAGAGTCCACAGTGAGGAGAAGCCTCCGTCTTAGGCCAACCACTTGCCCGTTTACCAAATCCACCCAACATAGCTTAACACCTCAGATTTGAGGAGCCGAAGAGCAAAGCCCTAGGATTCAGGTAAGACAATCTATTTTCACATTGGAGCTCTATACAAATATTCCCAGTAGCTGACAACCTATTTCTGAATAGAACACAACTCTATTAGCATTGCTTGGGAGGAAATCTTTCGAACCAAAATATTACAAAAATGTCAAATTATTAAACTTCTGCAGGCCACTTTTTAGTAGGAACTATCTGTGGATGTTTCAAGCTGTTAAACTGCTGATTGATCTGCTGCAGTTTTCATTCTCTTATTCTGAATAGCAGGAAGAGTTATTACTAGAGTTATTACTCTTCAAAACATGAATTTTAAAGGTTTACTACATTTTCATATGGATTTTTCTGATATCCAGGAGGCAAAATCATTTCTTTGTCTCTTGTGGAAATCAAGGAGAAATCATGGTTGACTTATGGGAAATTCCCTTACGGCAAATTACTAAAGGAAAAAACAGTATTGTTAAGCAACAGATGGTCATATTAGGCTTTCAAGACGCTGCCAAAACGTCAGTAGAAAATTAGATGGTTTGAAGGAAGTGAATGCAAGTTTACTCATCAGTAGTACATTTATCAGTCATCTGCTTGCAGAAATCTGAGATCCCAGCACTCTGATGACACTGTTCCGCAGGCCTGGCTTGCTCAGAGGCAGCTGTGGACGTATGCTGGGACTCCTGCCCTCGCGCATAACCAGACTCACTGTTTCCTCTGGCACCGGGAGGCAGCACAGCTGGAGGCCCGTCAGATAAACTGAAAATCGATGGTAACGCCAGTTCACCATCAGGAGTACTTTTATCTTTTTCAGAAATTAAAAATGAAAGCGGGCAATCTGAAGCTGAGTACTTGGCAAGTATCTGTATTTGTTCTTGACTCAGAGCTGCTTCTTTACAAACTTTCTGGCAAAGTCCAGTTAGGTTCTGCTTTGTCTCGCCCAGAGTTGACAAAATGTGATCTCTTTCCTTCAACAAGCTCTCCTTTTCATTTTGCTGTGAAGTGGGGAAAGAGAACACAATGGCTTGTGTTTATTAGCGCAATCAATATTTCCAAGATGATCAAACAATATACAGTGTCTTCTCATCAAATAAGAACAAATGGAGTTTATCCTTTCAATTCCATTCAATTATACATAAAATACTAAAGGTCCAGAATCTCCCACCTAAAACTTTTGGGGCAGATGTATTTTGGCATAAAGCATTTTTCAGGTTTAGAAAGATAGTATGGGTTCACACATAATTTCTCTAGCACCTCTAAGGCAGCACTTCACTATCAACTATCTTTATATTTCTAAGCAAAACATTAAAATAGCAAATAATAAAGAAAGTAGAATAAAGACTACGTAGCCTGATGTCAATTTAGGTCACTTCTTTGGTTAAAAGAGTTTGTGACAGTTTTCGGAGCTTTTTGGATTTGCAGACTCTTACATAACAGGTATGGATTACATTTTGGATAGGATACAAGAAAAAAGTAAAAGCATAGTTAGCATAACTTAACTACTGAGACTCAAAGCACTGCAAGATTCAACTAATGACCAGCATTTGCTGAGCAGATACTCTGTGCCAGATACTGTGCTAAATGTGTTCCAACACGCAATCTCAGCTATGTATCTACATAACACCTCTCCTGATTCCAGCAACATCAAACCCACTGAGTGGATGGGACTGAGTTTAACATGCCTAGAGAAAGTGGGTGGGTGAGTTACTACAGTGTGAAGAATTTGGGGGGGGGTAATTTCGTGCTTCCTAATTACTACTTTTGTTAGTATTATAATTTTAAGATGTTACCCCTATAAGAAAGTCTACCATAGCATTTTTCAGAAGTTCTCCTGGTTCCTGCCTTCCCGTCCATGTCACTTATCACTGCTGACAGCATGTCTTCTATTATGGTCCCATCCCATCCTTCTTGTTCTGCCATTTTATTGCTTCTAATCTATTATGAGCCGGAAAACCAAATAATCAAGGTATTTATAAGAAAAGAGTAAAGAAATACTTGCTAGAAATAGAAAGTCAAAGGTTTTTCTTGTGAAATTTAAGACAACTCTCAACAAGTCAATCTTGTTCTGTTTGCTTTCTGCTCATTGGAGGATTCTGGAGAGTCGAGGCTGCCAGTTAACCTGGAGATAAGTTAGTTCACAGTGCTAATCAAGAAGTGCCACCCTTTAGAGTCTTTCATGACACAAAAATCGCTCAAAGGGTAAAAAGAATTTTGCTTTATACAAAAATACTGTTACGGTTTTATACAAAAGTATTACTACAAAATTATGTATGAATCCAATTATTCGTAGTTGTACAATATTTTGAGAAAATAAACTACAAAGTACTAAATTTTCATATGGCAAAGTATTCTCCAATTTGTTCAGATTTTTATATACAAGTTTTTTGTTTTTCAAATAGATGTACGTCAAAAATGAATGTGTTTGGCCAGTACATTTTCTCTTAGGCAAAGTTTATCAGTTGCACTCTTCTGATAAATGAGTCTGCAGATACCAAAAGGGCAAGAACAGTACCTACTGCTTGTTCACCAAAGGAACCATTAAATGCATCAACACCCATTTCTTTTTATGGTCTCTCAGAAGCTAATCCAAAAAAAGGATGGAAACAAAGCTTCCAGAAAAAAGTGAGAAATACCTTTCTTCAGTCACACCAATATTTAGCCATGGACTCCTCTATCAAAGTTGAGATGAATCTGTTCTAAACAGTAACAAAAAATTTCAACTGCTGGTTGGTCTTTTAAATTAAATATAGTTAAACAAAATAAGGAGTACTTGCACTTCCGCCCAGAAATTAAAACCACTACTTACCCTACAAATACTATGAAGATTACAAGTATTTTATGACCTCTGTATCTTAATATCCACATGATCTTTAAATACTCTCACTCCTCTCACCCCAATAAATTAGGGATGACATCACTCTTTAAGTACACAAGAGGGCTAGCTTCTTCACAACAAGTAAAACAAATAGATACAACTCTAGAACTCCACCAGAATTATTTCTATAAATTAAATGTTCCCATCTGTTCCCCTGCACTTTAACTCCTACACAGCTACACTTCTAGGCAGTTAGCTAATGTTTCCATTTCACTCTAATTTTAAAACACAAATTTACTATAATAGCAGACAGCTTAATAACTAAAAGCAAAATACAAGTACTTCAAGTAGATACTTGATCAGTATTTAAGATACCTCCGAAATCACTACTTGTAGTTGTGAATGTGACTCACTTTTGGTGTCCTGCTACCTATTTCTACTATGTATTTCCATTTTCCTATAAACAACTGTATAAATGACATGTTTGAAGTGCTGTACCTTCAACTACAGATCTACTTTTTGAAAGGAGTAATATTGGCATTCTGGTACCATTCTGCATTTAATACCAACAAAAACACCTTTACAGGCTGGGCACAGTGGCTCACGCCTGTAATCCCAGTACTTTGGGAGGCTGAGGTGGGTTGATCATTTGAGGTCAGGGGTTCAAGACCAGCCTGGCCAATGTGGTGAAACCCCATCTCCAACAAAAATACAAAAAAATTACCCGGGTATGGTGGCACACGCCCATAATTCCAGCTACTAGGGGAGGCTGAGGCAGGAGAATCACTTGAACCTGGGAGACAGAGGTTGCAGTGAGCAGAGATTGCACCACTGCATTATTCCTGCCTGGGCGACAGCGAGACTCTGTCTCCCCCCACCCCCCCAAAAAAAACGCCTTTACATATAAATCCTTATTTTGAATAGCTAATGTCAAACATAAGTTTTTTGTAAAGATTATAAATGTAACTCAACCAATAAAGATATAGAAGAATCTGGCACCAAAAGAGTAAGTGACAATTTTATGATAGGGTAAAGAGTACTCACCGCCTCAAAATGGTCATTATAGTTCCTCAGTAAGTAAAACCTCTGAACAGACAGTTCTGAGAAAACTACAAATGGCACCAAGAAATATAAACAAAAATGCTCATTTTCTCTCATAAGATAAAAATAAAAGCTACCACGAGATATGGTATATCTCACTATCAAACTGAAAAAAAAGACCCAAAAGCTGACAACAAATCTTTACTGAAGATGTGGACAGACACATTTATATACTGCTGGTGGAAAGTCAAATATTACAACCACTATGGAGGGAAATTTGTTAATATCTAATAAAATTATGTATGTATTGACCCTTGATCCAACGATCTCGCTTCTAGGAATGTGTCCTAGAGACATAGCTCCTTAAACATGAAACAATATTATATAGTTATTCACTGCAGCATTCCAAATGTCCACCCACAAGACTGGTCTGAATTGTATTACAGCCACAATTGAGTACTATGGAGCTGTAAAACAGATGACAACCTCTCTGAACTAAGAAAAAATACTTCCTAGAAATCAGTTCTTAAGTTTAAATAGTAAAACACAGAACAATGTATATAAAATATTTCCATGCAGCAAGATGGACAATAAGAGTAGACATAAAATGGTAATACATTTTTAGAAAAGAAACATAGGGGAAAAAAATCCAGAAACTAATGAAAATAGTTACCTACAGAAAATAGCTATGAATTGAGTATAAGGAGAAGGTAAGATCAAGATTTGGAGTATGTATTTTTTAAAACATAGTTTTAACTTTTGAACCATATAAATGCTGTACATTCAAAAATAAAACAAATAAAAAAGATAGACAGGCATGGTGGCTCTTACCTAAAATCTCAGCACTTTGGGAGGCCAAGGCAGGAGGACTGCTCTAGCCCAGCAGTTTTTGAGGTGAGACTGGGCAACATAGCAAAACCTCATCCTGACCAAAAAAAAAAAATTACCTGGGCATGTTGGTACACACCTGTAGTCCTGGCTACTCCGAAGGCTAATGTGAGGGGATTACTTGATCCCAGAAAGTCAAGGCTGCAGTGACTCATGATTGTGCCACTGCACTCTGGCCTGGGTGACAGAGTGAAACCCTGTCTCAAAAAATGTACAGTCAATCCCAGTAATATAAACAGAAAAAAAGTTAATTGTATATCAAATTGGTAACACAATATTTCAAATAACTTTAAACCTTCACACTCTGGGATATATTTAAGCACACAAAAAAGCAAATAAATCTTAAATTTTGCTCAATATATTTATTGTTAATAGTAATACTGATTGTAATTTTTTTTACTTTTTTTACCGTGTGCCCTCACTTAAAATCATCGACAGGTTCTTGGAAACTGACTTTAAAGAGAAAGAACATACAGCAGGTCCTCAAAAAACGTTGTGTTCGACATCCTTTCATTATATAGTTGATAAGGAACTTTGGGAGGCCGAGGCGGGAGGATCACGAGGTCAAGAGATCGAGACCATCCTGGTCAACATGGTGAAACCCCGTCTCTACTAAAAATACAAAAAATTAGCTGGGCATGGTGGCGCGTGCCTGTAATCCCAGCTACTCAGGAGGCTGAGGCAGGAGAATTGCCTGAACCCAGGAGGTGGAGGTTGCAGTGAGCCGAGATCGCGCCATTGCACTCCAGCCTGGGTAACAAGAGCAAAACTCTGTCTCAAAAAAAAAAAAAAAAAAGTTGATAAGGAAAAAAACTGGTTTTGTTATCCATCATTTCATGTTAAGTGAAAACTTACTGTACATAAGATAAAGGAAATAATACGTTAATGTAATTCGAGCCAAAATTTTCCCTGTAAATGATGAGAGATTAAACATATAAACATATAAAAGAAGTGAAGATAAAAGCTCTATACTGCTAAATTTGGACTGGAAATACTAAAACTCAGGATTTCCAACATACTTTTTTACTTTCATTTACTGAAGCCTGATATATATAAACTCACGATAATAATGAACTCTTTAATTTATACACAGATGCATATATTTCCTAGCTCTGTCCACTGAAAAGGGCCCAGAAGGAGTAACACTCCAGTAACAGGCAGGCTTTCCAAAGTCCACTATACCTGCTAAAAGAAACCAGGAGTTTTAAAGAAATGGGTGATTCTAAATCTTGAAACAAGAGAGGTTAAAAAGTGAGACTATGACAGGTGCTAGATGATGATGTCAACAGGAGAGCAGCTGGTTTGAACTCCCTGGCCAAATCTGAAAAATGTCAACATCAAAAAGAATAATGACTATTACTTATTCTAACAAATTGAATCAGAAAAAATCAATCAAAGAGTCCACAGTGATTCCAAAGAGTGAGAGGTAAGGAAAAGAGAAAAGAAGAAAAGGCCAGGCACAGTGGCTCACATCTGTAATCCCAGCATTTTGGGAGACAGAGGCAGGAGGATCACTTGAGGTCAGGAGTTTGAGACCAGGCTGGCCAACACAGTCAAACTTATCTTTACTAAAAATATAAAAATTAGCTATGTGTGGTGCAGGCACCTGCAATCCCAGCTACTGGGGAGGATGAGGCAGGAGAACTGCATGAACCCAGGAGGAGGAGGGTGCAGTGAGCCGAGATGGCACCACTGCACTCCACACTCCAGCCTGGGCAACAGAGTGAGATTCTGTTTCCAAAAAAAAAAAAAAAGGAGGGGAGGGAGAGAAAGGAAGAACAATCCTTTTTAAAGAGAAATAACAACTAAAAAAAAAAATGTAAATAGAATGAATTAGAAAAATCATGATTTCGTAATCATGGTAAAGGTCATCGACCTTTTCTAAAGGATCTAGGAGTACTGGGGAACAGGGTAAATAATTATAAACTGCCCAAGTAACATGTCACAGATAACTAAGCAACACAAGGGTGCAAAAAAGTACTCTGAAAATGGAGCAATCTGGCACTTCCCACCCACCTAGGAGGGACAATCTTGACACAGCACTTCCTCCTCCCTAGGTGACCTAATATAAAGGCCAACACTAGCGAATGTTTAAACTCAGTCATATCAACTCAAACATTTCCAGTTTACAGGAAATAAAGAGATGGAGAAATGGCTAAAATAAAGCCATGGGGAAGCAATCAGACAAATACTTCAAGTAAGATATTTATGAGATCTAGCCTGGATGCTTCAAAAGTTATTGTCATTAAAACAGTAAGAGGACTTGTTCCAGACTGAGACTAAATAGGTTGAATCAAATACGTGATGACTGTATCCTCATTTGGAAAAAAAAAGAATCTATGAAAAACAGGAAAATCAGGGTAATTTGAATAAGAACTAGATACAATATTTAGGACATGTTGATATTCTCAGGCATAATAAAGATATTAGTCATATCTAAAAATGTCTCTCTTTAGAAGATGCATGTTTAAACATTTAAGGATGAAGTGTCATAATATGGTAGCTTTCACACAATTCAGAAAATAAAGCAGAGGAAGAGAGCTAGAGTGAGAATGCCAGCAAGACAGCAGGACAGTAATGACAGTGACACCAAGGAGTGAGAGACCAAGACCAACCAAGTGGGATTAAAAAAAGACCAAGACTGAGAGATGGTGACAGAGATGCAAAGACTGACAAACTAACAGGTACAGACAGATATCCTGAGAGACAGAAGCAGAAAGATCAAGATAAATAAAGTAAATGTGGCAAAATGTCAAAAACCAGTGAATCTACATGGAGAGTAGATGGTTGTTTATTGTACCATTCATTTAACTTTTCTGAAGGCTTGAAATTTTTAGAATGAGGTGGAGAGGGGTGACATGAAGCTCAAGAAAAAATGAACATACTTGAACTTGGCTCCCTATGAGACCATAAACGAGGGCTATGTCTTACTCATTTCTGACATCCTCGTACCAAGCACAGCATTTAACATGTAGGGTAACCAGCAAATACTTATAGAAAGAATAGAGAAACTTTTATTTAAAGTACAACAATACATATTGAGCCATGAACACATACTGGGCGTATAGCTTTCCATCCCTGTCCTCATTAGATCCTTGCATCAACCCCGTGGTGGCTATTACTCTTATCCCATATTAGTAATGGGGGAATGTGAGCACTGGAGGGGTAAGCAATTGCCCCAGGCCACAAAGCTACTCAGTGGCCAGGCAGGCTTTCCAGTCATTTGCCACCAAAGCCTCCATCTGATCTCAGTGCTATCGTGTGCAGTGAGTTCTAAGAATTTTAAATGTATGTAACATTTATCTTGGACTTGTATAAAATGCAGGGTCCAGGGCTTTGACAACAGGTCTGGGATAGACTAAGAAATGTCCCCCTTTAAGGGGCCCAAGATAACTATGATCCCAATGGGACACACACCACATTTCAAGAAATGCTGCTCAAGGACAACACAGAATGAACACAGAACAGGTTCCAGAAGGGCCACTGGGGTGTGCTTTGGTAGAGCAGCCAGTAAAATGTGACTAGTTGTGAACAGAACAGGTTTATTTTTAAAAAAATATAATCTTCACCACAAAATGCAAATCACTAAGGACAGATGAGGTCGTTTTACTTTTGTGCCATCATAATGGACAAAAGTAATGAAATAAAATGGTGTCTGAACACCTCAACCCTGAGCGCAAGTGTCTGTGAATATTCTGGTTGCTGATCACTTACAAGTTGATATCAAAAACAATATTTGAAACTTTCTAAGAGAAATACATTTTGGTAAATTTTTTTTCTACAAAGAGCGAGGTTCCCTTCATTTCAGGGTTAACTCTGAGGTTAAAATGGTTATCAGAGATATGTATACTTTCTAACTACTGAATTAATCTTCCAGAAAAAAAGGAACTTTGACCTTGTAAAGAAAGCTACATAGACAAGAGCTTCATAAGCCAAACACATGAACAGAAGTTGAATCCAAAGACTTCATAATTAATATTTTAAAAGTCATGTTACTGGCTTATACATTTTGCACATTCAGTCCTTATAGTAAAAGAAATGCTAAATTAATGCTTAACTTCTAGCATACTATAAAATTCAAAATAAATGTTAAAGTCAATGCCACTAATTTTTCCACCAAATAAATACGTACCTTTTCTTCAAATGTTCTATCAGACTGATGGAACTTCTTGCTGAGAAATATTTACTCAATGCAAACTTACATCTCCCTTTGACTTCCCCAACACTCTGAGACTATAAAGTGTCCTTTATATATGATTATAACACTAACCCACTTTGCAAACATTTTAGAAAAATTATTCCACTATAATCAAACCTTTTTAGCATGTGCTGATCCATCCGGAGTCTACTGTGCTATTATCCACAGGACCAACTGCAAAAAGTTCCAAGATTTCTCTCTAGGAAAACAGCCAATAACCAAAGACCAAACTGACTAAAATATAGGGCCCTCTGCCTGAATATTTTCAGACCAGGGCAATATACACTGAATCTATTTATGTTAAAGTCAAACAGTCATTCACTAT
Organism: Callithrix jacchus; assembly: GCF_049354715.1. NCBI lineage: Eukaryota > Metazoa > Chordata > Mammalia > Primates > Cebidae > Callithrix > Callithrix jacchus. Next base: position 35,395,208 of record NC_133522.1, on the reverse strand, counting down.
GTACAAATGGCTGTTTAATTATTAAACAAGCCATTTCCGTGAAGTATGTTTGCTATAATCTTTAGACTATAAAGATTAAGAACACTGCTATTAGCCAAGTCACTTTCAAAAAGTAACATCTCAATGAGATTAAAATATACACAAATATCTGTTCACATTCCTTCCTCTGTATTCCCAACTCTCCATGCCACTAAGTATAAATCTCTGGTTGTAACTCCCCTAGTTTTCTCTGTTTACAAAAGACAAGATCCATAACATCACCCAACAACCAGGGTCCAAGTAAACTTCTTACCATAATAAATATCTTAAACGTCAAATTCTTTTACTTCTAGAAGGGCCAGCTTTGTTATTCTTACCAGATAATAAGTAGCACATTTTCTGTTTATCCAAGACAGACATCTAGAACTGGGAGTAGTATGAAGGACTGAGTAGGGAGTTGAAGGAAGATGAAACACAAATGAGTCACTCTGATACAGAAACTCCAATACGACTTCTCTGGGGCTATTTCAGAAGTCAGCCTGGCACCTACCTAGGTGCAGCAGACGCTATCAGCTGTCTGCTGTGCCTGTCGAGAAAGGAGGCTCTTGGCTCCTCTATTTCGTTCTTGCTCTCTAGTCACAGAAAAGGATAGCTGAGTCAATTAGGACAGTAGATACTCTCTTTGAGAATTCAGAACTGACTAAAACAGTAGTCTCTGGCTTAGTCCCTGGAGGAAAGGGAAACTATTCAGGCGCTGTATCACAGCCACCCTTCCCATGTGCACTTAGAAGCACACAAAGCCACTCTCTGGGTAGAAAGCTAAGTGGGTGCAGAGAGAAGTTGCTGGGTTCCTTTCTTGCTCCCTGTTATTTATGAGGCTTGGCTCCATTCTCTAGCTTCTAAACGAGAGGTGCCTATCTCCTTACAACAAATTCATTCATTCATTCATTCATTCATTCATTCATTCTTCATTCAAGACTCCATTCCTTGAAGCCAAAGAGTTCAAGTTAACGTAATAGGTAAACAGGATACTGACCACTTTTACTCCACTGACCATATGAAAGGAAACTTACTATGATGACAGAAGCAATATACCACACACAGAGTTTACAGTTTAGGTAGAGACATTAGGAAGAGGGTCAATTAAGAAAGAGAAAATTTAAAAATCCATAAATAATATAATAATAAATATATATATTTATTGAGTAGTTACTATGTGCCAGGCATTGTTCTAAGTTCTTCAGATGTATTAACTCACTTAATTCCCCAAAATAAGCACCTGATCTATAAAGCAGAAACTAGTATTATCCTATTTTTTCCAATGAGAAACCCAAGTCTCAGAGAAAGTAAATAACCTGCCCAAAGCTACTAAGCAGCTGATTCAGAGCCCACAATTTTAACCACAGTATCTGCTACCTCTCTCCTAAGAAGGAAAGGCAGAGGGAGCAGAAAGGCCACAGACAGCAAGCTTCTTCATCCTAGATATCTGAAATTTAGTAAAAATGTCAGTAACTAGCAAACCAATGTCTGATTTGTATCAAAAAAATAAAACCTTTGAGCCAAGAAATAGTTCTAAAGGATAATAGCTATTCTCGAACATATTTGCTTAGTATCCATTTGTAAAATAAAGTTACTGATGAAATAAACTAGAACATTCTTGTTTCACTTTTATTTTTAGAGGAGTAAGAAAACTGGAAAAACTCTATGAACTGCTATAAATTGTAACTGGGAGACGGGAAAGATCAAGAACTATAAGAAGCAGAACTAAGAACTCCAGTAGTACAATTTTATGTAGATTTCATTCAGAGAGCATCACATAACCTAACAGTGTAAAAAGTATCTCTGTATTATACCACAGAACAATAATTGAAGCCCAAAATGCTGTACTCTGTCTGAAGGCAGGTAAGGGTTTAATTCAAAACTGAGGAAGAAACACCACCAATGTTTATTAAAGGTATTACTGACATATACTCCAAAAGTACCAAGTACTACAGAATTCAAAACTTTTCCTCTTTGGTTTAAACAATTTTAACTATTCAGAATTTCATATAGGTGTCTGAGTTTTGTTTTTTGTGTTTTTTTTTTTTTTTTTTTTTTTACATCTCTCATGCCTGTATTTGTAAAACATCTGGTTCCTCCTTTTTCATTTAGTTATACTTCATCTGGTTGTAAAAAGGTATGACTTTTTATCCTTTTATATAATTAAAGTATATGTACAATATAGAAATAATAAACTTTTATTTTTCAACTTCTCTTGAAGGCACAAGTTTCTTCCCTACAATTGTTGCTGTTTAATTGCCATTCATAGCTAGAATATTCATGCTTGAAAACTTGCCACAATCCCAACCTCAAGCTTTCACCACTTAACAAAGACAGAAAACTGAATAGTCAAGGAATGTTTTTCCTACTTCTAAGCTGTTTCCTTGCTATCTTTCCTCATATCTTAGCCTTAGCTGGCCTGCATTATCACAGTTGTCCTCTTTCATAGAATGCCAACTTCCTTCCACCAACCGCCAACTGAAAAAAGAAACAGAGGGAGTAAACTAATCAATTTTTCAGTTAATTTGTGTCTTGATGCTGGAATAGAAAATAAGATTCAAAACCAAGCACTGTTCTCACTTAGGATCTCATTAGAGATGAAAATTTTCATTTCATATCACCAGATCTTCTGAGAATTTTTTTCTTCAGATGAAAGATCCTAGTTGGTCTGGTTTTGGTATCAACCAAAACAAATTATTCGGGTCCACAGTTCATTTAAATTAACACCTAGAATTTTAGCTTTTATACACACAAAACAGAACAGAGAAATTAAAGTGCTTTATAATTTCTTTATTCAACCCCTAATGATTAGGTAGACGGTAAAGTCATTCTTAATTTGAAAACCTTGTTTTTTAAAAAAGCGCTTTACATATCATAGCTTATCACAGTAAAAATGATAAAATGGTCATTGATACATATTAAAATTAACATGTAATTATATCTGACCTAGAAATTTAAAAACTATTTCCTCGACAAAAAATAAAGTCGTGAAACTTAAATAGTAACAAGAAACTTGTACACGTACCAGCTTCTCAATTTCTGATTCAAGATTCTGTATACAGTCAAGTTTTCTCTTGCGACAGCGCTGTGCAGCAATTCTGTTTTTACTTCTTCTTCGAATATCATGGATACAATCCAGTTGTTCTGGAGTAAGCTTGTGCATTTTCAACAAGGACTGAAAATCATTTCGAGAGAGTGAAATTATCCGTTGTGCATTGAATGGCAGTTTTACCTAGAATATGAAATAAATATTACTAATTATTGCTGTATTTTATAATTATACTCAAACCTAAGAAGATAAAGGTATACGTCTAGGTTTTTCAGAGAACTTATTTTACATTAAAGAAAACACAGACCTCTATTCCCAATTCCTATATAATCCATTATAATAAAAACTGATCATCTGATTTATACTTAGAGTCTATTTCAAGAGATAAATACATTAAGCAGATTTTTTCGGCAAATCAAACATATTAACACAAATACTGATATATGTAAAATGTAAAGACAGAATTTATTTTACCACTGTATGTTAATACACAGACATTTTTACTCAACCCAAAAATAAAATCTATTTTATTTTTTGGATGAAATGACTATGTAGCATTGCTTTGATATTATATGTTAGTAATTTCTACAGCATTTTAGAAGATTTATTTTTCTATCAAGAAAATGGTAATCTCACAAAAATCACTTAAGATACACATTTCAATCATCAATATAAACAAAGTTGGTAAAGTCTTATGAATATTTTAAAGTCATTTCAACATACTTAATTTTGGAAAAAGAAAACTTTTTTTTAAAACAAAGTTGTATGAGTTTAATTAATTATCAAAAATGAAATACTGGTCAGTTAGTCTGGCAACCTACTTAGTTTACCTTTTAAGCTTACAGATAATTAGTTACATAAAATGTTTTATTTTTAATGTTATTTTCATGGTAATTCCAAACACTCCATCTATAATGTCATAAAAATCTATATAAAACCCATGCATACATACTACTTCTTAATCACCAATCCATCTCCTTCCAAAGCAAAGACTATTTTTAAAAAAGAAAGCCTCTTTCAAAGCCATGTCATCTAATAGCTACAAAACCAAAGAAAATGCCAAAGAATGGGATGTGGAGAAATAGGAATCTTTGTACACCTGTGGGAAAATAGTGCAGGTGTCATGGAAAACAGTATGAAGGTTCCCCAAACAATTAAAAATCACAGCACCATAGGTCTCAGCAATCTCACTCCTGGGTATTTATCCAAATGAACTGTAACCAGCATCTCAAAGAAATATCTGCACTCATCTACACATATTCTTGTTTTTTGGTGACAGAGTCTGTCATGCAGGAGTACACTGGTGCAATCATGGCTCACTGTAGTCTCAACCTCTTGAGTTCAAGTGATCCTCTCACCTCAGCTTCCTAAGTAGCTGGGACTATAGGAATATGCCACCATGCTGGCCTAATTTTTGTACTTTTTGTAGAGACGGGGTTTCTCCATGTTGCCCAAGCTGGTCTCAAACTCCTGGACTCAGGCAATCCACCCTCCTCAGCCTCCCAAGGTGCTGTAATACAGGCATGAGCCACTGTGCCCAGCCTGCACTCTTGTACTTGTTACAGCATTATTCACAACAGCCATAATATGAAAACAACCTAAATGTCCATGGATGGATGAATGAATAAAGAAAATGTGGTGTACATATACGAAGGAATACTACTCAGCCTGATAAAAAGAAGGAAATCCTGCCATTTGCTACAATATATAGAACTTGGAGGGCAGTATGTATGCTAAGTGAAATATGCCAGACACAGAGGTGAGTAAATCCAACATGATCTCACCCAAAGTAGATAAAACAGTCAAACTCATAGAAACAGAGAGTAGAATGGTGGTTGGCAGAGGCTGGGGAGAAGGAAAAAAAGGGGAACTGCAATTGGATGGGTTAAGTTGCAGTTATAAAAGAATAAGTTATAGAGATCTGCTGTATAATATTGTGCTTATACTTAACAATACCGCATTATGCACTTAAAAATTTGTTGTAAGGGTAGATGCCATGTTAAGTATTCTTACCACAATAAAACAAATAAAGCCCAACAAATGGAAAAAATGCAATGGATAAAATAGAAAAATAATTTTTAAAAAGAATGTAAATTGTGATTATAAAGAGAAAGGCAAGCAAAATCATATAAAATATTCTAAAAATCACTTAAATAATGTATTTTTGGAAGGAACGAACAGGCCCATATCATTACTGGACTTACAAGTAATATTTTACAGAAAGGAGCTATCAAATACAAACTTTTATGTACAGAATACACAAATCAAGCTTGCTTTAAATATCATACTAGCTACATGCAACTCATACTAAATTAAGACATTTATCAATAGTTGAAATGGCCAAAGGAAAATTAAAAAACAAAAAATCAATGGCCATGAAAAACTAGATCCAAGGAAACTTTACTCCACTAGAAGACACATTCCTACAACTAGTCACTGTTAAACCACTGCTCAGTGACATGTCCCAGGTTTAGAGGTCCTTATCGCCAATGAGCAAGACTAAATATATGCTGCATTTTTTCGAGACTTATCATGTAATGACCACAGAATCATTATTCTTTGTCCTCTTGGGACACAGCATTTGCTTTAAACAATTAAATGACCAATGTGTGAACCTACTTTATGGTTAATATAAATATACCTACTAGAAAAACACAGAAGTCCTTTGGACTTCATTGGTATTCATCACACAGTCTTTTTTTTTTTTTTTTTTTTTTTTGAGATGGAGTCTTGTTCTTTCTCCCAGACTAGAGTACAGTGTCGTGAACTCTGCCTCTTGAATTCAAGCAATTCTCCTGCCTCAGCCTCCCTAGTAGTGGGATTACAAGCACCTGCCACCACACGCAGCTAATTTTTGTAGAGATGGGGTTTCACTATGTTGGCCAGGCTGGTCTCAAACTCCTGACTTCAAGTGATCCACCTGCCTCGGCCTCCCAAAGTGCCGGGATTACAGTCATGAGCCACCACGCCCAGCCCTATCACACAGTTTTATAATTAACTTTGTATGAGTTTCCTCTCTACTCCCTGAACCTGATTATAACCCTAAGGACACAAAGGGAGCTGATCCAGAGTCAATCCCAAGTAATCATTGTTAAAATAATGAATTAAAAACATACAGTCCTGCTCACCTCACATTCTTGTTCTCTGGCTGAACAGGATTCACTGTCTCCTTCCGTGTCTGTCTCAGAGTCGTCTCCCAGGCTAATGACACAAGCATATGGGCAAGGTTCTTGCTGGGGTTCTGAAACATAATCATCATTTCCAATTTCCAAATTGCTTGAACAGCCTTCAGTACTCAGTGTACTTATAAAAGGGCAGTTGACAGAACTTAATGTTGTAAAAGTCCTCTGACCTGGTTCTGGACTATCGCTAATTCTGATACCTAACCAGGGACATTCAGACCGTTTCTGTGAGATCTGTTCTGAGCCATCTTTGGCCACAGCAGGTGATAACTGCATTTGGCAAGGAGAGTCGGTGCTGCATATGTCACTCCAGAAGCCTTTTGCTAGGTGTTCTGCCACTTCTCGCTCCACACTACTCCTGTCACTAGATGCAAGACTACTATCTTCCCTGGGGCCTGAGTCAGATTTCAAAGGTAAGTCCTGACTTTCGCCAAATGTTTTTTCTTGAACGTCTGTACCTGACAAAGGCTTTTCTGTTAACACTGCTGTGTTCTGCATACCAGCAATACTCAAGTCACCATATTGGTCATATGTGTGTAAAACAGACAGAGAATAAAGTCCATGAGGGTCTATGGAAGAATTGTGGGGGAAAGGAGTCACTTCTGATTTTTCAGTTGGGCACTGAGAAGCGGGCTCTTTCTTCGTTTCTTCAGGTTCCACTGCTAATTTACTTTCATCACATTTTAACATCACCTGCAAATCTCCACACTCCGGGACTCCTCCCAGGCATTCGTTGTCAGACGTTTCATTTGGCTGAACAGAAGCATGAATGTCTTTGACACCAGATTCCCCAGTACGGACTCTGTCAGTTCCAAATGCTTTTTGGAATTTTCTGTATTTGGGGCATAAAGAAGGTAAGGCCAGAGGAGCATCCTTCTCTAAGCACATGGACTCATAAGTCTGACTGGCACTGTCTTGTAGAGGAGGTGAGACTTTTGCATTTCCTTGATACCTGCGAAGTTTACATTGAGGAGTCTGAACATTTTTATTTTCCAGAAATTCCTCTGCTTCATCAGTTTCTAGATCCCTCTGGTCCAAAAGTGAAAATTTAAGCTCTGTTTTCTGACAGTGTGATGGAAAGCATTTGTTTCTTGGGCCCTCTTTCTGGTCTGTAGTGGAGTCCAAAAACTTAAATTTAAGAAACTGAAAGCAGGATTCCTCAATATTGTGTACACTTAAAAACTCCACACATTTGCACACTTCATCCACATTCTCTTTACTTAAAATCAGTTTAGCGGTGTAGGCAAACTGAATTAAAGGTTCAAATCCTTTAACTGTCACCTGTTGATACACAAAATAAAAACATATCATTTGAAAACTGTCTAGTACATAAAAACAAGATAAGTGGAAGAGGAACAGAGAGATGTATAACTTGTTTGTGATAATTATAAAATAGGTACTTTAATTTGAGGAAAAAATATTCTTCAAATTCTATTCTACCTGCTACACATACATAGTGAGTCTACTGCTAGCCCAGCTCCATGTGGCCACTGTATTCCAACTGCTACATGCTACAAAAGCAGAATTTTTAAGGATATATAACAGTATCTGTAAAGCAGTCACAAAGAAGTCCTGACCCATGGCAAATGCATAGTAACTGGTAAATATTAACTTTCTGTCAAAAATTCTTAACAATAAAAGTTTTAAAGATTCAGATTTTTTAAAGTGATCCAAGAGAAGTTATAAAAATCATGTCTCAGTACTGTTTCAGAAAAAATTCATGGACTCGAGGTAACAAAACTTTTTTTTTTTTTTGAGACAGATTTTCGCTCTTGTCACCTAGGCTGGAGCACAATGGTAATTGTAATCTTGGCTCACTGCAACCTCCACCTCCCAGGTTCAAGCAATTCTCCTGCCTCAGCCTCCTGAAGTACCTGGGATTGTAGGTGCCTGCCACCACACCCCGCAATTTTTTTGTTTTAGGTGAGATGGGATTTCACCATGTTGGCCAGGCTGGTCTTGAACTTTTGACCTCAGGTGATTCACCTGCCTCAGCCTCCCAAAGTGCTGGAATTACATGCATGAGCCACTGCGTCAGGCCAACAAAACTTTTAAGTAAAAACTTGTACATGTACATTAAACCTGCCTCTGCAAAATAAGAAGCAAATGGAACCAGCTGAAGTACACAGAAAGCCTCATCCTGGGTTAAAAGTACAAAATTAATTTGAAACCACTGAGTTCTTCTAAGAGTGGTCAAAATACTATTAATATTTGTGATCTTGTTAAAAACATGCTAAATTATGTTTAGGCTTTTTAAATGCTCAAATAAAAAGCAATGATGCCATCAAATGCTGATGAGAATGCAGAGAAACTAAATCACTCACACATACCTAATGGGAATATAAAATGGTACGGGCACTTTGAAAAAAAAAAAAAAGAAAAACAACTTTGGTAGTTTCTTATAAAACTAAACATGAAACTACCATATGACCCAGCAACTGCCCTCCTGGTCTTTTATACCACAGAAATGAAAACTTGTGTTGACACAAAAAACAGTTCACAACTGTTTACAACAACTTTATTTGTGATAGCCAAAAACTGGAATTAGCCTGATTTCCTTCAATAGATAAAAAGCCACACACACACACACACACACACACACACACACACACGGGGTACATCCTTACTATGTAATATTACTCAGCAATAAAAAGGAATAAATTGCTGATACCACACAACCTGGATAATCTCAGCTAAGTCAAACAACATCAATCCTGAGAGGTAATATCTTGCATGATTCCATTTATATAACATGTTTGGAATGACCAAACTTTAGAAAAGGAAGAAAGATTGGTGGTTGCCACAAATTAGGAATGGAGGAAGGGAGCAAGGCAATGAGGGTATGAAGTGTAGGCAGATATCTGTGGTTTTAAAAGGACAACACAAGGAATCTTCATGTGTTGGCAAGTTCCGTTTTTTGTTTTTGTTTTTGAGGTAAAGTCTCACTCTCTCGCCCAGGCTGGAGTGCAGTGGTGCGATCTCCGCTCACTGCAACCTCCGCCTCCCAGGTTCAAAGGATCCTCCTGCCTCAATCTCCCAAGTAACTGGGATTACAGGTGCCTGCCACCACATCTGGCTAATTTTTGTATTTTTAGCAGAGACAGGGTTTTGCCATGCTGGCCAGGCTGGTCTTGAGCTCCTGACCTCAAGTGATCCACCTGCCTCAGCCTCCCAAAGTGTTGGGATTATAAGAGTGAGCCCCCACACCTGGCTGAGTATCTTAACTATGGCAGTAGACACGCAAACCTTTACGGGAGATAAAATTATATAGAACTTAATGCTCACGTGCACGTGCGCGCACATACACACACAAACACACACACACACACACACACATTAGTAGAAGCAAAATTGTGGCAATCTGAACACTATGGGAGATTGAATCAATATCCTGGTTTCAATACTATAATTTTCCAAAATGTTATCAATGGGGGACACTAGACAATGTGAAAAGGAACTCTGCATAATTTCTTACATCTGTACATGAAAACATCAATGTGACGGTTAATATTAAGTGTCAACTTGATGGGATTGAAGGTTGTAAAGTCTTGTTTCCAGGTGTGCCTGTGAGCACATTGCTAGAGAAGATTAACATTTGAGTCAGTGGACTGGGAGAGGGATACCCACCCTCAATATGGATGGGCACCATCCAATCGGCTGCCAGTGAGGTTAGAACAAAAAAGGAGGAAGAAGGTGGGACAGGTGACTTGTTGAGTCGTCTGGCTTTCATCTTTCTTCCCTGCTGGATGCCTCCTGCCCTTAACATCAGATGCCAGTTTCTTGGCCTTTGGACACTTAGACTTACAACAGTGGTTTGCCCGGGGCTCTCGGGCCTTTGGCCACAGAATGAAGGCTACAATGTTGGCTTCCCTACTTTTGAGGCTTTTGGCCTTGGATTGAGCCACTACTAGCTTTCTTCCTCCTCAGCTTGCAGGTGGCCTATTGTGGGACTTCACCTTGTGAACAAGTAAGCCAATACTCCTTAATAAACACCCCCTTCATATACACATATATCCTATAAGTTCTGTTCCTCTCAAGAACCCTAACACACTCAATAAAAATTTTAATTAAAATTTTTAAATAAGTTAAAATAATCTAAAAAGGTCTTTAGGACAGTGAGTTATACAGTATTTTGACTCTGTCACTATAATGGAACACTTGAAATATTTGAAAACTTTTGATTTATACATTAAGTGAGAAAGAATGAATGGATGCATACACACCTGAATGTATGCACATACCTTTCCTCCTAAATCCATGAATCAAACTCTGCTTTACTTGGAAAGTCTCTGAAAATATGAACCATAATTAATTTATCTCCATTATAAAATGTGTTTTTCCTTTTTTAAAACAATGGCCTTTTTTTTTAAACCATTTTCTTGGTATTGTACCATTGACCCTGACCTCTGCCACAAATCTGACAGACAACCTATCTGTTCCCAAAACTGTAGCTATAGTTTCACAGAAGTATGAATGGACAGCAATGAGTTAAACTGTAGACTTAGTTTATACAACTGTATCCAACTGAAACATCCCACACAGACTTATCTACACAAAGAATTTCTACATTCTTTCTCCATGTTCCTCCTAACTTCTATTTGTGTCCCAGTCCCACAGCCTTGACACTCTGCTAGTAGCAGTTACTAACTAAATAAAGCAAGGGACGCTGCTGAGAGTCAACAGAGTCAGCACATCCCCACCCAAACAAGTGCTCCTTTGAAAGGCAGTACATTAACAAGGACCCACATATTTATTAGCCTGAGCTCCACAACAGGCCAGGGAAAAAGATGTATGTAAAAACAAGGCTCTATAAAAATGACGCAACACTGTTTATTTTTTCTATTCAATATGTAAAGACAAAGTCAAGAAAGAAGGGGAGACAGAGAGAACACTTAGGAAGTGACTACTTTTCATGGGAGATGTCTTGGGAAAATGGACCTTTTAGAGAACCCTATACCTAGTGATATGGTTTGGCTGTGTCCTCACCCAAATCTTATCTTGAACTGTAGCTCCCACAATTCCCACATGGGAGGGACCCAGTGGGAGGTCACTGAAGCATGGGGGCGCGTCTTTCCCATGCTAGTCTCATGATAATGAATAAGTCTCAGGAGATCTGATGGTTTTACAAGAGGAAGCTTCTCTGTACAAGTTCTCTCAAGAAGTCCCTTTACTTTTCCTTTGTCTTCCACCATGACTGTGAGGCCGCCCAGCTATGTGGAACTGTCAGTCAATTAAACCTCTTTCCTTTAAAAATTACCCAGTCTCAGGTATGTCTTTATTAGCACCGTGAGAACAGGCTAATACACCTAGCTACGGCTGCTGATCACAGGAAAGGGCACCTAGGAAGAGAATGTCACACAGCATGGACTCTCAAAATCATGACCTTTCCAATTACCTATAATCCACTGGGTATGCCCTGATTTGGTCATTTCATCAAAAATAACATAACAGTGGGTGTTATGTTATATCAAACTGATCAATAAATACTGTTAACCAACATTCAAAATTAATGATTTTACATGAAAAAAACTATTTAAAAAAATGGGTTGCTACAGAACCTGGGAAATGTTGTATAGCCACCTGACAAAGAGACTGTGCTTCATTTTTAACATTATGAACCATAAAAAACCTTAAGTAGAAGTAGATTAAAATAACCAGAAACATGGATCTCTCACCTCTTCTGGAAGAGTAATGCTCAGCTCTGCATCAGCCTGGCCTACGATTCTTGAGTGGAAGTAACTGCTGCATGCTGCCAGCACGGACCGGTGAGCACGGAACCGCTGACCCTCCACAAAGATGGTGACATCGCACAGCACATCTTTCTTCCGCTGGTCATTAAGGCTGAGCAAAACATTGGTGCTATGCACAGAAGATTCATAGGCAAAAACCGAGTTCTCACTCAGAGACATTCTGTATAACAGATGGCGTCAGGAAGTTCAGTGGAAAGCATGCTTCTAATTGTTATCAACCTGCAAACACACATGAAAGATTTCACTTAAAAAACATCTTGTTAATAAATGACTGTCAAATACAGAATAAGATACATACTCACTGAAACAAAAATGAAAATAAAAACCTCCAGAGGAACAACCTAGAAGCATTTATTCAATATACTTCATTTAAAATAGACTCTTGATAGCAGTTTTTCTAACTAATTTTAGGGAAAATGTTGAGGCGAGGAAAGGACGACCTTTTTGAACCAAGAATTTCATGGCTCTCTGAAAGTGAGACATTTCACATGGAGAAACCACCTACTATGAGCAAACAGATGGGAGCAGGGAATTTCTGGGGGCATTCCAATTCTATTGTTTTTGAGACAGGTGAGAGAGAGAAGGAAGGAAAGACAGCCAGAGAGGTGAGAAGGGAGGTCCCCAGAGGTCACGCTTTGAGATAAAACTGATAGTAAAACAGGCATGTGCTGTTCCACATTCTCCATGTCCCATTCCTCAACATCTGACAGATGGCAAGTGAATTCAGTGCTTTATAACAAGTGACACTGTTCTACAAAAGGTAAAGTTCCTCCAATACAAAGAAAAAAATGACTGAAACATGTCAAGCCAGATCTTGGTAATAAGTCTTTTTATATGGTAAGATTTACTTCACACTAGAAATATAGCCAAGTAAACTACCTCATTAATAACATGGTTTAACACATTCAGAAACTTGCTTTTCTCAAGATGCTAAAAACAAGTAAAAGTTATAATAATTTTATTTTTAAATACATATTAACATGTAATAGTTTCTAAATGATTTTTGATCACATACACACTATTGGCAAAAAGAAGAGTACCCCCAATACATGTATGCTTATCTATATTTTTCAGACATGTGCTACTATCCTAACATGCATGTTCTGAGAAACAGAGACGTTCAAAGTAAGAGATTAAAAGAGAAGTTCTAATATTTTCTTCCAGTATCTTATGGTCAGAAAAGATGATACTGTAAGGAGCTTATTGGCCTTTATCTGTGTAATGCCTCACGGTATCATCCCTGCATCATTCACTTCTAGTCTTCTGACGCCTTTCTGCCTGAAATATGGGAAGCCCTCAAATGGTCAGTGAGTGAGTAAATGGTACTGCTTTCAGATTTGCCACACTCTCCAAGCAAAAATGAAAGAAGAAGTAAGGACTACTGAAGCTCAGATGGACCAGACCCACATTATAAGTGAATTTCACCTCAAAGACAGGCTGTTTTAGTCACAAAAAAATAAAAAATAAATAAGCATTTAAAAATTCTCTTCCACCTAGTGTTTCTTTTTAAAGTCCTCAGTATATCTGAAATATTAAGTTCCTCGGAAGTAGTCAATGAAAATTAAAACCCCCATTAGGCAGTTAATCATTAACTTAAGGTTAAGGATCACAACTTATTTACTGATTCAGCATACCACATGAAATCTCTGGTAACCTCAAAATTAAACACTAGCTCTAACTCCAGTTTTGGCCCATAAAAGCATATAAATTTATTTTTAGCAGTTACTCTTAATACCTCAGTCATCAACATAAGGAATTAGTGTTAAGAATAATAGGAAAAACCATCAATCAAAAGAGTTATGTATTTTTGGGGGATGGCACCACACAAAGACAACTGCCCTCTTTTTTAAGACTATACACCCTGCCCAGACCACAATGCCCTCCCAACCAAGCCAGACTCCATGGCTGACCTCCTGCCCGACTATGTCCCTGTACCCGAGCTCCCAGGCTCCTTACTCTTTCCTGGTATCTGGGATGCACACCACCCTTTAAATTATACTAACCTTACTTTTGTAGCTCATCATTCTTTTGAACACAGCACTGCCAGAAAACACTATAGAAACACACAGACTGGTGTCAGTATAAATTCACAATGTGCAGTCTCAGGCTCTCAGTACTGTTTACCAATTTTTTGCTATGTCCCTGTCTCCTGTTCTCTGTAACAGCTTTCCAACTTGCCACCTTTCTCCGCCTGATATCAGCAACTCTCCTGGTAAATCACCATAACTGGGACTCAACATCAGAAAAAAATACTCCTCCTACCACCTCCACCAGGTTCTCTCTTCTGTTGAAAATAATCCGTAATGTACTGTCTTAATCCCATGCCATTCCTACTCCTCTGGGACCCAATACCTTGTCTTAACACCCTGTCTCATATATATGTCTCCCTCTATGCTGGCTCCTTCCCATAGTTTAACAAACACATTTAAGTCTCTCCAGAGACTGTCCTAAAGATGTCAACTATTAATGGCAAATCATTAAGCTCTATTTCTTCACCAGGCACTGAGCTAAGTGCTAGACAGTCTCTCTCATTAATGCCTCACAACAACCCTATGATGCTCCTCTATCATCCCAATTTTACAGATGTGGAAACCAAGCTCAGTGAGAAGATCTTGGCCAACATCAAAAGACCAATAAGACAAAGAAGGGGAATTGCCACCAGACATTTTTTAACTATTCCATCATTCTGTCTTCAGTTAGTACTAGCTGAAGGCACAGTATGAAGACTCACTGCAGTTATGCGGAGAACCAGGTATTACTAAAAGGTTATGCTTGAGAATAAGGAAATGGACCCACACAGAAAGCAAGAAAAAAAAAAACTGAACCTGAGCTTCAGAAAGAGAATGACTCTGGGCCTTAGACACTGAAACCTAAAGCTTCTTTGGATCCCAAGGTGACTCCACACAAATAATTCCTACATCTTTACTCTAGAGCTGCTAGTAGTCCAACTACATACATCTGTGGCCTGTAGCTTTCTCATCCCGCCACCGGCTGACTATTCACCTCAAATTCCAGAGAGAGAATTTACTCTCTGCTCAACATCTATTTAGGCAGTTTTCGGTAACACATCATCTCATGGGTTCACGGCCAGCTTACAGATTTGCTGCCCCTAGGTGAGATGCCAACCCCAAGTCCTATCAGCTGCAGGTGAGAGAAACTAGAGATTCAGGTAGCAAAACAGCCATCCAAGAGGACCCCTCTAAGAAGGATCAGTCTCCCTTAAAGTGGACTGACTGCAGCATGCACCATGATTGATGCTCTTCACCCAAGAAATCTGGGACTCATTCCTCATTTCTTCTCCAGCTGGGCACCTCTATCTAATTACTTCCTGAGTCCTGCTGCCTCTGCCTCTTAACACTGAGGTCCACCTCTCTCCATCTGCACCAGCACAATTCTAATCCAAGCCATCATCAGCACCTGCCTGACAAATCCTGTTTAACCTTCTGTAACAGCTCACAAGCTCACAAATGTACAAGTATAGTTATACAAAATAAAAAGAAAAACAAAGTTTCATATGTCAATATTTATGCTTATTACATGCATGTAGTCTGATATTTTCTATTCAATTTTTTTTAAATCCCCATTGTAATCCATTCAATTTCAAGTCCCCTAATGGCCTATCACCTACACACTGAGAAAAACAGGTCCCATGGCAAACAACTCAGGATTTGGAGTCTCAGAATTTAGAATCTTACATTATCCGGGTTCAAATCCCAGCTCTGCCACTTACTTAGCTATACGACCTTAGCCAAGTTGCTTAACCTCACTGTCTCAGTTCCCTCATCTATAAAATAGAACACCACCTCACTGAGATGTTCTGAAGTGTGTATGAGATGATAAGGGAAAAGGGTTTACAGCACACTCCTGGGTCTACAGTAAGGAAATAGTGTTAGCTGTTACTAATGGTGATAATATTAACAAAAGCCTTAAACCCCTAAAGCCCCTCTTTATCCCTTCCAATGTGGTCTCTTCATAAGAAAAACCCTATGTTGTCTTCCAAATAAATGACTTATGATCACTTCAAAATCCTTAATATGTCCTCAAGTCCTACGTAGTTGGGTTCTCCATCCATTAATCCAGACTTATCTCAAGCCACTGCCCCTCTCTTGCTATTCTCTAGCCTCACTGCATCTTCTTTTGTGCTCCACAGACACCAAGCTCCTACCGATTTCAGGGCCTCCACATACACTGTGCCCACTATCTGGACTTCTACTCTTTAGCCGACTAACACCTTACCTTTTAGGTCTCTGCTTAAATGTCTCAACTTTGCCTGATTTGTTCTCTGCCATAACCCAAGCATGCCTGTTAGACCGGATATAACAGAGTAGCTGGTCCAAGTACACGCTGCTGAATGAACAATTTCTTATTTTTAATACAAAAACACATCAGAGATCATCTAGATCAGCACTCCGCAACCTTTTTGGCACCAGGGATGGGTTTCATGGAAGACAATTTTTTCCACAGGCACAATGGTTTTAGGATGAAACTGTTTCAACCATCAGGCATTAAGAGTCTCATAAGGACTGCACAACCTAGACCCCTCCCTCGCATGTGTAGTTCACCATAGAGTTCGCACTCCTACAGGAATCTAGGCCGGGCGCGGTGGCTCAAGCCTGTAATCCCGGCACTTTGGGAGGTCAAGGTGGGTGGATCACGAGGTCAAGAGATTGAGACCATCCTGGTCAACATGGTGAAACCCCGTCTCTACTAAAAATACAAAAAATTAGCTGGGCATGGTGGCACGTGCCTGTAATCCCAGCTACTCAGGAGGCTGAGGCAGGAGAATTGCCTGAACCCAGGAGGCGGAGGTTGCGGTGAGCTGAGATCCTGTCATTGCACTCCAGCCTGGGTAACAAAAGCGAAACTCCGTCTCAAAAAAAAAAAAAGAATCTAATGCTACTGCTGAGCTGACAGGAGGCAGAGCTCAGGCAGTAATTGCTCACTCCGCAGCCACTTACCTCCTGCTGTGTGACCCAGGAGTTGGGGACCCTGACCTAGAGACCTAGATCTTCTTCCAAACACAGCCCAGTTACCTATTTCAACATATGTGGGACAATGTCACTGAGCCAAGCATTTAGAGAAAAGTTCTTGGACAACTTTTCCAGAGCCTTGAGGGGCAATAAAGAGGCCAACTCATCCCTCTGGAAGTCAAAAACATACCTGCAAGACAACAGGCCAAAAAAGAGCAAGGAATGGCAACTATAACCATGGCCAATACAGCTGACCTACAGTAATGAAAAGACCTTGCCCTGTGCTCTCATTAGGCACTACAGAAGAGTGTTCTAGTGTTTTGAAAATCATTTCTCCTAATCCTGGAAACCATCTAAGTGGTCAGCAATCCCTTTTTACCCGGTAACTTAACTATGTAACAACTTTACCAGACAAGAACAGCACACGTGTCATCTAACATCCATGTGTTCTAACATTTCGCAAACCTAAAAAGTAAAACACTCCAGCCTTCCAGAATCTAAAATCTATTAATTTATTAATACTAAATTTAGATTTCTGAATTTAGTATTACACCTGAATTTTCCTATATTCTTAGAAATACTATTGTTATCATTCAAAATAAAAGTTTGAAATTGCCAATTCACTCACTAGTGCTGATAAAGAATAAGCATTTTAAAGCTTCCTACACCTCAATTTGGAAATAACTTCTGCTCTCTGATGAATGTACATAATTTAAGTTTTGATACAGTTACTACTTGACATTTTTATTTTCAAAATCATACCGAAAATAAAACAAGATGCTGTGGCTTTATCAAATTATGTAACTTTAAAGATAACTGATTTAAAGAAAAAAAGGTATTTATTTGAAGTAAGTCTTCAAACAAAAACTACTTTCCTGGTCAATTAACCATAATATTTAATTCATCAGAACAATTATTTCACTAATAGTTCTGTTAGTCAAGGGTGTGTATGTGGTTGGCCACAAGTGGTGGCCAGTGGACACCAGGAATGGTGCATATGGGCAACTGTCAGCCTTTTAATGAAAGCAGTGCCCTGATCTGCAGCCCAGTCCATTCCTCAACACCTGCCTTCTCCCTTTTTCAGTGGCTATGTGGAATTTCCACCTTTGCCTCCTCACTGTTTCTGCCTAACATCACCTTCACAGACCTGTCAATTACTTTCACCTCACTCAATTTCAAGGCAGGGTCTTCAATGGCTCAGAAGACAGGCAAATTCCTCTTACCATAACAGCTTTCTTAATTCCCTAAGCTAAGAAAGCTAAGCTCCCTAAGACCAAGCTTCAAAATCCCCTAAGCCATCAGTTCCTGTCACAATATACCTAAGATACCCAGAGTTTGAGTGTTCTTCTGAAATTAGGTGAACCTTACATTCAATTTTTCAAGAGGATGGCAAAGATCCAACAGTATCATGTGTCTGCATCTTTGACTTTCCTTTAAAGGTCTTTATTTTAAAAATAATTTTAAATTTAAGGTGGAGATTCCCTAGGAAAAAAAGTTTTTCTAAAGCCATGGCTTTTCTATCATTCTGTATTTCTAAAAGAAACTTAACATCAAAATGGCTGTTGAAACTTAATTCAGTACAGTAACCAGGAAGAGAAACTCCGTGACCAAGTTATTTTCTTTAACCTTTTACAGGCTTAAATATAACTGTTTGAACATCTGTATTTGATAATCACATTTTCTAAAGTTATTTCTCTCAGCCTTAAGAAAAGCCTTGAGTATGACTGGATAAGGTACACAAACATTTTGAAAAGGCTGAACAAAAATGGCAAACAAAAAAAAGTTTGAACTTTTTTTTGGTAAGTAGCAGAGGAGCTTACAGCAACACCAAAAATGATGAGTAAATAACCTGGTAATTTACATTAGAACTATTATATAACTAAAGATGCTATTGCTTTTTTAAAACTGGGGAAGGGGTAATCAACACCATTTTTGCAGCTCATGATTATCACAGCACGTGAGGTCCCATACAAGCAAAATTTTTCATTTACTTTTCCTAACATTAAAAAGTATATAGTTAAGTCATGGACCTTTTGTTATAGTTGCTGGACCTAAATCCACATTTGAAATTATGAAACTAAGGTTAAGCTTAGACGAGAAGAGTCTGAAATGTTAGATAACTTCAAAGAAGTTATTTATAGACTCACCTACTTGGAGGTCAAAAATAAAAGGTATAGCTGGGCACGGTGGCTCATGAATATAATCCCAGCACTTTGGCAGGCTGAGGTGGGTGGATCACGAGGTCGGCAGTTCAAGACCAGCCTGGCTAACATAATGAAACCCCATCTCTACTAAAAATACAAAAATTAGCTGGGTGTAGTGGTGCACACCTGTAATCCCAGCTACTAAGGAGCCTGAGGCAGGAGAATCACTTGAACCCAGGAGGCGGAGGTTGCAGTGAGCTGAGATCACACCACTGTACCCTAGACTAGATGACAAAGTGAGACTCTGTCTCAAACAAATAAACAAAAAAGATGTTTTACTTCTCAAATCAACAAATCCAACTTTGATAATTCCATCTCATAAGTTTAGAAGAGCTTGGAAGAAAATACAGAACAAAGATGAGAAAGAACACGGGAAATCCAAGCTCCGGAACCAAAACAAGACTAACAGATTCCACTGTTATATCTTCTTACTACAAAGAATTTAAGAAACAATGAAATCTTTTATTTCCTTAACATATTTGGCAGCTATTTGATTCTGAATAGAATTTTTACCTCTGCTATGAAAATATGAACTACTAACTAGAACTGGTCTACATCCATAAAGCTTATTTACTGAACACATATTTTTTGTCATGCATTTGTCAGTCACTACTTTTTAAGCAACTCTGAGGTATGCTTTATATAGAGTAAACAGTATCTACTTAAAGCACACAATTCAATGAGCTTTAACACTGTATGTGTGCATAAAACCACCACCACCGCAATCAAGATATAGAAATTTCCATCAGTCCTCAAAATTTCACGTACCCCTTCATGGGCATGACATGTGCCCTTCCCTGTGCCCAATTCCAGGTAACCAACTTGCTTTATGTCACTATGGATTAACGCGCAAATGGAATCACACATTACATACTCTTATTTCAGGTTTCTTCCACTCAACTTAATGATTCTGTAGTTTTCATTGTTGCATGCATCAGATGTTCCTTTATATTACTGAATAACACTCCATTACATGAAAATGCCACAATTTGTTTATCCATTTGACTCTGATGGACTACTATAATAAAGATGTACCCTTGCATTGTTCTCAGTTGGAGATTATTGTAATGTCATGAAAAGCATGCATGGACCTTTCTGTTTTTTATTTTTTAGCTCATCAGCTATCATTAGTGTTAGTGGATTTTATTTGTGCCCCAAGACAATTCTTCCAAAGTGGCCCAAGGAAGCCAAAAGGTTGGAGACCTGTGCTCTACATTCTCATTAACCCTTGGTACTGTCGTCTTTTTAATCCTGCCTATCCTAATATGTATGGTGGTAAATCACTGTGGTTTTACTTTGTACTTCTTGATAAGTAACGGTAAGTAATGAGCCTCTTTACATGTGCTTATTAGCCATTTGTATATATTCTTTTGTAAATGTCTGATTCTTTTGGGCTTTTTAATTCTTATTAAATTCTACTCTAAGAGGCTAGCTGAATTCTGATTAGGATTGCAATAAAACTATAGATCAATTTGGGGAGAACCAACATCTAAAAAACTGGGTCCTCCAGTACGACATCTCTCTCCATTTACTTAGGTGTTCTCTATGTCAGCATAATTATCTTTTTAGTAAAGAGGTCTTGTGAAACTTTTGCTAAATTTATTTCTCAGCATTTAATGTTTATAGTTTCCGCAAATCAAGTTGGTTTTTTAAATTCGTTTTCCGTTTTTTTTGGCTGCTCTTGTGTAAAAACAAAATTATCCTTTTAACTATCAACCATGAATTCTGCAACCTTACCTACTTAATTTGCTTACTAGTTTAGATAGCTGTTTTGTAGATTCCAGAGGATTTCCTATACACACAATCACGTCATCTGTAAACAGTTTTACTTCTTTCCCATCTTTATGCTTATTTCTTTTACTTCCCTTACTGCAATGACTGAACAGTGAGAGTGGTGACAGTGGGTATCCCCATCTCATTTCCATATAAGGAAAGTGTTCAATATTTTACCACTAAATACGATGTTAACTGTAGGTTTTCTAAGATGAGCAACTAATGGGCAGAGAGACGGGTGCAGCTGTTACTATCCCAACTAACTTAAGGCTCCCACAAGAAACTGAGAGGGGAGGGGGAAAAAAGCAAAAAATGAAAATTCCCCCAAAGCGTAAAAAATTTCCCAACTCAGCCTCCTCCAAAGTATGGTCTACACCACTTTCTAAATACTTACACCTCAGATACCCCTAAAATCCCGCAATCATGGACTGAAGATGAGAAGGACAAAGAGTTCTTATCAGCGAGCACAAGTAAGGCCATAAAGACTTTTCCAGAAACTCTCAAACAGCAGCTAACTGCTCCAGGGATACCTACAGGTGGACAGCACAAAATATTAATAGCACTTTATAACTTGAGGGCCCCACTGTCAGTTGAGCATGTCACTTTTCATTTCTGTGACAATTTTTTTTTTTTCTTTTGGCAAACTAGGAACAAGAATAGTACTTCTGGTGCAGATTCAAATGAAATAATATATTTCATCTTCTTAGGACAATGTCTGGCACATAATGACTGCTCAATAATCATTAGCTATTATTTGAATTTGATGCTAGAAATGTTTTTTGAGTAGCACGGGGCAACACTGAAACTGTAAAGAAAGAAATACAAGAGTACACTACTCAGCTCAGTGCCCAGTAATGACATGGCTATGATAACATAAACGAAACTGGTTAACTGGTTTTCAACTTTTAGAATAGACAAATAACAGGAGGCTTAATTATGGCTATAGCACATAATGTAAATAACATTAACTCTGACAAAATAAAACAAGCTGAGAGACAGAATCAGAAAGAATGGGAATAGTATTTCCACACAACTTACAATGTGCTGAGTCAAAAACACTGTCTTAATGAGCCAAGAAAAAGAAATAGAAAAAAAATGTTTAGAGTTGGAGTTGCAGAGGTGATCAAGAGTAGAAGTGAAATTAATAATATGATTACAAAGACAGGTGAGAGAATAGTAGAGATAAATAAAATCATCATCCGCAGTAACAGTAAGTAAATAGATAATGTCTTAGGTTGATAACTAAACTGAGGTATAAACAGAAAGACAGAGGTATCCACCAAAAAAATTAAACAGCAGAAATCAGTAAACACTGAACATATCTCTAAAGCAGAATTAGGGGTGAGGTGCAGCAGATAACGCTGGTCTCTTTACTTTTTTAAAAAAAAATTTTTGGTTGTTGTGGAATCTCCCAAAGAACGCCAATTATGTTTCCCCTCTTTAAAGTAGGTATTTCCTAGAGTTTTCAGCAGATAATTGGTTTATCACTACATGGTAAGTTAATGGGCCCTAAAACTTAGCAGCTTCTTCACAATAATTACTAAAGAATAAATTAAATTTTATAGAAATCTAAAATAAAAAAATAAAGACAACCCTGCTATAGGAAAATAAGGAAAAAGACCCATCAAGTCAAGTCTAACCATGTGAACAAGGGCAAATGTGCATTTGTGAAACTGAATAGACAGCCTAAGTAGGTAGCTCCCACCCTATTTGTCTCACAAAGCCCTTTGAAAAGCATGAAATGTTAAACACACAGGATTATTAAAAACAAGAGGAAATCAAGTTTTAGGTTATTTTAAGGCTACCAGCAGCCCTAGATAATCAGTAGATTAACACTCTACTGATAACATCAACTGTGTGATCTTCCGTAAATTACCTGGCTTAACACTTCCTATAATAAACATTCAGTTAAGCTTGTTAAGGATCTCAAGATAAAATGAAAATGTTAAAATTGCACAAGTATGCCCAAAATAACTGCTAATTTCACAGACCGAAAGAATTTCCAATTAAAAGAACACATTCATTCAGAATGACCCACTTCTGTCACAGATAAGGAAACTGCAGTCTTGAGAAAGCCAATAACTTAAAGATTGAAAAGGTCTCTGCTGCGAAGTCCAAGTATTACATTTCAAGTCATGTTACATGACTCAAGTGGTATGTGGGGAGGAACAGGTCAAACTGAGGAGGTATGGAAGAACAAAAGTACAAGAAATACCTCAAGTATCCTGTGTATTATGAGAATAAACGCTATTAGACAAGACAAACAGATTAAATGGGCATTTGTGGAACAACAAATTTCTCCTTATTAATCAATATCTGGTGAATTTTTTTCTTTCTTCCATTTTTTTTTTTTTTTTTTTTGAGGGAGTCTCACTGTGTTGCCCAGGCTGGAATGCAGTGGCACAATCTTGGCTCACTGCAACGCCTGTCTCCTAGGTTCAAGCAATTCTCATGCCTCAAGCTCCCAAGTAGCTGGGATTATAGGCGTGCACCACCACACCCAGACAATTTTTATATTTTAGAGACAGGATTTCACCATATTGGCCAGGCTGGTCTCAAACTCCTGACCGCAGGTGATCCACCTGCCTCGGCTTCCCAAAGTGCTGGGATTACAGGCATGAGCCACTGCACCCAGCTCTGGTGAATTAATTTCTAAATGACACTCATTGGATTATATAACCAATCTCGTACATCATTGAAAGGAACCTGACACTAAACTATGCTCAACTTAAATCATCAAGGTCTATAGTTATACATATTACATATGGAAAACTAGAAGAATGCTAGAAAGTATTTCACTACAAGTTACTTTCAATATAGAGGATTAAGTATCCATGTCCTACGTCCATAACGAAATATTAAAGATTCTTCATATGTCATCTTGTTTTTAAACTTTAAAAAAAAATTATACCCATGATTCGTATTCTTTATTTCCAACTGCACAGAGGAGGCGAAAGCCCTAAAACTAGTTGAAGGCCAAAATGACCCTCTGTAGGTTTAAGAGTTGGCACACATAGTATGCATAGTAACTGAAAAGACAAAATAAACAAGAAAAAGTGCTCTTCAAATTCCTAACTATACACCAACCCACAATAAAATTGAGTCAAAAAGGGGGTAGGGGTGGGAGAGGTGCTTAAGAGTATAAAAAGAATGTTAACGATTTTAATTAAATAAAGCAGAAGTTACCATACAGCAATCAGTATATCACATAAATTACAGATTTGAAACTGTTTTATTCAAGTAGATATACTACACTGAAATGCCTTATTTAAAAACAACCTAATCCATTAATCCCTAAGAACCACCATAAGGCCACAGTTTCTCAATATACATAGCTAAAACTAAAAATGTAAGTCTATTTTTTATTATGTTAACTTGAGAGTCAAAATAATCATTTCTAAAATGAGGATTTCTAAGCTACAGATTTTCCACCAGTGGTCCCAATAACTACTTTTTATTGTATTATAACCACAAGATTCAGCCAAATAAGTACTAATTTGGAAGGTATAAAGCTGAAATATATCTCAGTTTAAATAGCATTTGAGGAACTACTGAGTAGGTAACTACTATTGCATTTACCTGAGACAAAAATTATACTAGCAGTGTAAGTCTTTCTAAATACTATCCAAAAAAATACCAGTTCAGAAGCCCACTCTGGCCATTTATCACAGTCTATTTGTTACTCTCAAAAAGAAACAACCATTAGCAATTAGTTTTCATTTTGTAAATGTACAACACTCAAGTGTTTATGGATTTACATTATTTGTCTGCCTTTCGCAGCACAGGAAGCACCAAAACCTGGGATTGAGAAGAAGAAAGAATGAAACATAAAGAGTGCTTTTACACAGTGACCACACAGGTATCCCCCTTATCTACAGGGGATGCAATCCAAGACCCCAGTGGATACCTAAAACTACAGAAAGTAACGACCCTATATATACCAGCTTTTTTATTAAGCACAGTCAGAGATTAACAGTAATAACAAAATAGAACAATTATAACTATATACAGTAAGAAAAGTTACATGAATGTGATATTTGTCTCTTTCTCAAAATATCTACTGTATTTAATATTTTTGGACTTCATTTGACCATGGATAATAAACGGCTGAAAGTGAAACAGTGAGTGGGAAGCCCACTGTATTTCAAAATTGCTAAGAGTAGATTTAAAGGTTCTCACTATACACACAGACAAAAAGGTAAGTGAGGTAATGGACATGTTAATTAGCTTGATTTAATCTTTCTACAATGTACATGTACACCAAAACATCACATTGTAGCCCATAAATATATACAATTATTATTTGTCAATTAAATAAATTTTAAAGTGCTTTGAAAAGTTAGGACTATGACAAGAATACTGTATAAACTTAAGGTGGCATTAATTTTGAAGTCTGAAAAGAATGACGAATAAACTAACCACAGAACAGCTTTCCCTTCGACAAAAGGAATGAGCGCACAGAGAAGGGGAGATGTTCCTGTTTGTACTCCTGATTCAAGAATTTGGGTTCTAAAGAATCCTAACCCAACTAGCCAATGAAATCACCATTCTATCTGAGCCAGGCTGGCCTCAGTACTCAGTACAAGCCATACAGATCACAGGTGGCTGTGCACTATGGACTGAGAGACAAAGTGGTCCTCTTGGTATACACATAATCAGAAACTACAAGATATAATTATATGTTCTCCTCTCCCTGAAAGGAATAAGACAATGGCAGGAAACTTTTGAAATGTTTAGAGTACTGAGAGAAATTTATTTCTTCTATATATAAATTTATTGGCAAATTAGACATTTTCAATTTTTAAGTAATTTTTAAATAAAACATTGATTCGATTGTAAAAGTGCTACTTGATCATAGAAGAAAACGGCACAAAAAAGGAAAAAAAAAAAGGCACCTAAAATTCCAAATCCAAAGACAAGCACACTTTCTGTTTCTCCTCAGAAGTTTGTATCTACGTGTAGTGGTGGCAGAACTACTAGACAAGGATGTCATTGTTAACTTCACACCATTCGCTCCCTCACTTTCTAATCAAACCCTGATTGTGATCACGTATCTACTCTCAACCTCAGGCCATCAATTTCCGAGGAAGCAGAACCCAGTCACAACCTAAGACGAATCACGATCCATTTATGCCATCACAGCAGTGCCGTTCCCCTTGACCTCGACTGACTGGGCTTGTGCCCAATGCTGGCCTATGAAGAGAAGAGAGAGGGATAGGGTAGCATCTATTATGAGGCTTTAGGGAAAAGTTTTTCTCACTGATAAAAACAACCTAGAAAAAAAAAGTGTCTCTTCTTCCAGGAAACTAAGTCATATTTTCTTGTGACACTTGAACTTGTGGCAGCTATCTTGTAACTGTTAAGAGGAACTTGCTAAGGATAAAACAAGGATATCGTTGCCTGCATCTTCAACCTTTTTCCATTGACCAGATTTTTAAATACACACACACATGCACACGCACACACACACACACCCTCTCTTCCTGACCCAACTTTCCCCTACTAAAATCTATTTCTCTCTAGTCTTACAGCTAAGCTTCTCAAATTGAGTTGATACAAGTTGTTTCCTCCACTAACCTATGTTTATCATTAAACATCCCTAAAGCTTTCCTGATTTCCCAAAACTTAGGCTTCTAATAGTCTATGGTTCCACGGCACATTTTACATGTTACTACCATAGCAATCAACACATACTATGGGAATGGTTTACCTGTCTACTAGACTGTAACTTCTGAAAAGTTCATTATTGCCAATATCTTGAAAAGTTCCTGGCTTATAGAGCCCTAAATAATTGTTTCATAAGTTAAATGTAAACCAAATACTTAACATGCAGGAATGTCAAAAATATTGAAACGAATTTAGCAACCCTACTGTCTGCAAACACCAAAAATTAAATAAGTGTTTGGGTGAGTCTAGGGAGAACAGCAGCAGGGATAGGGAGAAAAGAGAACAAAGTGCCTTGAAACTTAAAAGCACAGTTCTTTCCTCACTCTTCAGAGATTAGAGAGCTATTCCAAGCTAATTCAACAAAAAAGGAGAGGCTGTTTCCACACTGGCATCTGAAAAGCAGTGATAGGATAGCTCTCCAGAATCTGAGTTCCTCTGCTGCTTGTGACCACTGCTGCCAACCTGGTCAGAGAAGGTGGCCCAGCCTTTCTGGGTTCTAGAACAGACAAACTAGTCCAAAGATAGGAGGCCCTCGGAGATAAAATACATTTTTTTTAGAAATCTAAAGAAATACACTTACAGCTTGATTAGCACTTGTGATAGCCCTTTACCAGAAAAAGAAAACAAATAGGTAAATTTAATCGTAATTACACGTTCATCCCCAAGTAGCATTTCCTTCGACTTCTCTGGATGACAACTGAAACTGAATGCATGCCAACAAAGAACTGAGTCAGCTGGGCAAAATGCTTTCTACGTCAGTCTTTTGCTAATGTGAAGAAAAAAGAAAGATTACAAGAGTCAAAAGCTTTTGTTTTCTTACCTCTTTTAACCTGAATGATGACTCCGATCTAGGGGAGTACCCAGAGCCATGCTGAGAATATACCTAAGAAAAACAGTCGTTAAAGAGACATCAGGAATCGCCACCTTCCCTTTTGAAGCTTAGTTTGGCAAAATTCCATTGACCCAGCAATCCCATTACTGGGTATATATCCAAAAGATTGTAAATCATTCTATTATAAGGACACATGCACACCTATGTTCTGGCAGCACTGTTTACAACAGCAAAGACTTGAAACCAACCCAAATGCCCATCGATGATAGACTGTACAGGGAAAATGTGGCATATATACACCATGGAACGCTATGCAGCCATAAAAAATAATGAGTTTGTGTCCTTTGTAGGGACATGGATGAACCTGGAAACCATCATTCTCAGCAAACTGGCACGGGAACGGAAAATCAAACTCACTCATGGGCATGTGTTGAACAATGAGAACAGATGGTCACAAGGAGGGGAGCATCACACACTGAGGTCTGTTGGGGGGGACTACGGTAGGGACAGTGGGCAGTAGGGAGTTGGGGAGGGATAACATGAGGAGAAATGCCAGGTACAGGTGATGGCGATGGAGGCAGCAAACCACATTGCCATGTATGTACCTATGCAACAATCCTGCATGTTCTTTACATGTACCCCATTACCTAAAATGCAATAAAAATACACACACACACACACACATACATATATATATATATATATAAATTACATAATAAAGTGTTGAGGAAAAAAGAGAGAGAGACATAAGGTACATTGGAAATTAAAGCAGGCTGGGCCAAGATTAGATAACCACTGTACGTTTTTTAAAATAACGTTTAAATATAAAATATATGTTAATGAAATTACAACCTAATAAATTTATTCAATCTTTTATAGCCACACATTTTATAACAAACTGTCTGTTGGACAAGCAACTGCACTAATTTAGCTGACTTCCAAAAGACACTGGTCCACTTTAGAAAACATAAGGCATTAAGCATATGAAGATATCAGTAAACAGGAAGTTGGGTGGATAGGTCTCCCTATTTCTTCAATAGGAACCTGAGAAGTTCACCTCCTTGAAACAAAAACACCTCCCTAAGGTCCTGGAGGCAGACAAGTCAATAATAAGAAGAGATAACTGGAAAAAAGGTGTGTAGGGGGAGGGAGGGACATTACCCTTACTATATTAATCTATAGCCCTGGAGGTAGGCTATTACTAATGTCCAGGCTACAAAGGAATTGAAATAATTTTTTAGTCTAATTCCACTTTAATGAGGGATGGGGAAGTGGAGTGCAACTATCCACTATGACTGATCTGATCTAAAAAACCATAAATTTAAAAAGTGAAAATAACTTTACCTGATAGAAACTGGGAATAATTAGGGGCCAGGTGCAGAACCTCACACCTGTAATCCCAGCACTCTGGGAGGCTGCTTAAGGTCAAGAGTTCAAGACCAGGCTGGCCAACATGGTGAAACCTGTCTCTACTAAAATACAAAAATTCGCTGGGCGTGGGGTGGGGGGGCCTGTAATCCCAGCCACTAGGGAAGCTGGGGCAAGAGACTTGCTTAACCAAGAGACAGACACTGCAGTGAACTTGAGATCATGCCCCCTGCACTGAGCAACACAGTGAGACTCCATCTCAAAAAAAAAGAAAGAAACTGGGAATAGTTTATTACAAAAATGTTAGTTTGAACTAACGACTTTCCTAAGGCATTTAGAAAAGCATTTACATTTATCTTCCAAGTAACATGACCTGCAAACAATTTCAGCTACATTAACGTAACATTTTCTAAATTGTGTAGGTACTGAGAAAGGAACCAGCTGCCAGACAATTTCACTGCATATGCTCATACAATGGTCATCAACAACCAAGGTTCTGGCTACCACTATTTCTTCTTCCTCATGTTTGCTTTGGGGCACTTTTCTAACCTGTCCCTGATCCTAAACAAAGAATCTGTTCTAGAGGAGTGATGACATTCAAAGTATTAGACATATAAGACATTTTTATCTAGAAAACCAAATTATATTTTGTTCAACTCAATTCTAAGCCAATTATGAGTAAAAATAAGTCACAAGTTTTATGTCTATCTTAGGAGATGAACTAGAATGACTTAATTCCAGCTGCTTCCTCAATACTTATACCAATGATAAAAACAGAAAGTAGAAAGCTAAATAATCAAAAGAATTTCAACTCAGTGCAGACTTACAAGGTACAACACACAATGTTCTCTCCTCTAATCTGTTAAACATTCCCAAGTTTCAAAACCACAGAACTAGAATGAACCCATATCATACCACCTAGTCCAGCAACCAACAGTTTATTAAAGAAACACAGCCAAACAGAAAGACACAGATTCTCACCATCAGGAAACTTACACTGTGGTTGAGAGAATGGTCAAAATAACACGACCGTTCTGAATTACTAACAGGTACCAGAAGCTATATGAGAAACATATCCACTGTATTCATATCCATTTCATGGATAATTTTTCTATATTATTATAGACATATCATCTAAAGAAAACAAAATAATTAGAAGCAACTAACTGGCAAACAAATTTACATTCCAAATGTTTCCAACAAACATTGAATATGTACCCAGGAATATGTACTGAGAAACTAGTTCTGTCCTGGTATTAAGCAGGGAGGGGTGGACAGGTTACCAAAGCTGCCAGGCCACAATGTCTTCAACTACAACGTGGAACAAACTAGGCAAAGGACGGCAAGTGTTTCAATTAACTGGTTAGTGACCATCTCAAGCATTCCGCTGAAACT